>NC_086230.1:1595000-1675000 GCF_036321145.2 Pelmatolapia mariae | reverse complement strand
ACTCAGGTTAACTGTTTCTAGTGTTTCTAAAAATCTGCAGTTGAATTCGCTCCGTGCTCTGACAGCCACTTTGGAGAATAAACAGGATGGGAGGAGTCGGAGAAAAGTTCAGGAAACACGAGTTTTCCTCGTCTCAGAGTTAACTCGGCATTGCTAGCTAAACCTGCTTCCTTCAACAGTGCCCAGAAATATGGTTTAATAGGCACATTTACACTCTTAGTCTCAGTCATCTCTTTGTATCATAGACTAGGGGTGGAGCGGGCGTTTTGGTGGTATTTCTTTGGCTACCAAGTGAAGTAGTGAGAATACTTTTTGCAGTTTAAAACTAAACACAAAGAATCCTGTTTCCACACTTAGCCAACAAACACACACTCAGTGGGAAAACCACAGATGAAGCCTAACGTCCCATCCTCACCAAGATTTAGCTGCTTTTTCTTGGCCGTGCGCCTCACAGTTGTGTGTCTGTCCTCTGAATGGAAAGGTGGGGTCTTTAACAGTCATACAGGAAGCTGCCACTTCATCTGCTGCCTCTCTTGGCAGGTGATGCTGAAGGACATGGAACACAGCAAGAAAACCCTCGAGGAGGAGTTGCAGAAGACCTCAGAGGTCAGAGGCCAGCCTGCAGCCTGTGGAGACACGCAGTGTCTCAAGTTACATCTTTATAACTGTGGGATATGAGCGTGGGCGATGGGGTTGAAGTTGTATGGAAATTATTTTTGTAGTGAAACTAATCAAACTGAGTCTGCTGATAATGCCGGCTGTTTTTAGTTGATGAATGATTAGAAATGGTGTCGTTGTGCAGCTTCTCGGTAGGGCATGTCGTAGGACAGTTTAAGGTATGAGAACCAAGAATGTAAAGATTTCTAATAACATATTCATATGATCATCCTGTTGTATTTAGCAATGTAAAATACATCTCACTGGCAGCTGAATCATCTGAAAACATGGACAAAGACTGAAGGCAGTGAGTGAATCCTTCTGTCATTTCTCCTAGAAAGCCTGTCTGACTGTAGAGGAGAACACTCGCCTGAAGAGTCGTCTGCAGGCGACCGAGGCGGTGCATCGGCAGGCCGGCAGTGCTGAGCAGGACTATGAAGAAGTCATCCAGCTGCTGGAGGCTGAGATCAGAGACCTGAAGGGCCAGCTGGCCACCAAGAAGCAAAGACGGGGAGCAGAGTCCATGCAGGTACAATGATGTTAGAGTCGTGGCCCACAGCCTTGTTCAGGGCCACTGACAGGAGAGCAAGAAAACCTCATTTCAGCCTTGAAATTTGGGGAAACAGCTGTCTGAACATCTGTCTGTATTTTTCAATGCATCATCACAGTACTCTACATCTTACACATCCAATATGTTCAGGCATTAGGTCAAAGGTCATTGTACTGTATAATGATACATGATGCACTCATGCACCCAAAGAGTTGTCTACATGACACACACAAGCTGAGTGTGTTGGTGTGTGTTTGTCAGGAGGAGGTGGGCGAGCTGAAGAGGAGGCTGACGACTATCGACTGCCAGCTGAAGAAGTCCGAGCTGAGCAGGAAACATCTGGAGATCTCCAACAAGAAACTGCTAGGCTTTGCTCAGGTAGCGCTCTGACTGGTGTTCCTTTGGATGCACACAGAGCTGTGAACAGGCAGGAAGCAGACACCTGCAGTCACTGAGTCCACTCTGTATACCAGAGTATTGTACTGGTCTCACAGCTAAACCTCGGTCCCAACTGGGACAGGACAGTGATCCGAAGCTGTTAACATTGCTTCTTATTCTCAAAGTGTTATCATAGCTTTCTACAGTTGTTTTGCACAACACACGCTCAATTCAGCCTTAAGTATTAAAATAAAAATACAAATTCTACAGAGTGTTAATGTGGGGAATATAATCTTATACTGATTGATAAAAGCTCAGTTATCAAAGCTGAAGACCGTGTGTCTGTAAAATAGCAGCTTTTAACAGGTTCAGGAAAAAGTGCATAAAAATATATGAATAAAAACTGAAACACAGCTGAATGAAAGGCTTGAGCGCTGCGTGGTGTGGTTAACTGTCAGCATCTACAAAGAGATTCAATGTTGTTGAAAAGTGAAGGTGGTGAAGCAGGAAAACAGCTCGCTACACAACTGTAGTAACTGAAGCAGGTGATATTCAGTGTAATCACCACATTCTCGCTGGTTATTTTTCCAACAACTTGTTATAAGAGATGCACACACTTTGATGGAAAGGGGAGCTGACGCCCCCTTTCCATCAAAGCCTTTCTTTGCTAATGTGCTAAAGGTGTTGTTAAATATCACACGTTAGAGGGAAGATGATCAATAACTGAGGATCCACACAAAACTGCAGAATAGTCTCAGACGTCTGTTCTGATTGTACTGTCAAACAAACACACGTTAGCTTCCATGATAATAAGGATGGAGTTTGTGCCGTCTTTCCCTTTAGTTGTGGTTAATCAACAAGAGAGTGATGTGCTCGCCACCTGTTTGTATTTCATGGTCTTCCCTGCAGACACACGCACACAGACTGAAGGAAAAAATGCTGTTAGTAACTGAGTGCCAATACAGAAATGATGTCGTCATTCAAACGTATTAACAGCTCAGTGTACATTTTTCCCCCAGGATAACATTCAAGTGTAAATGTCAGAGAAAAACACATTATGGGACCCATGTCAGCCACTATACATGTGATGGTTTATTTTGCAGTTAAGACTATTTAAGCGAACCTGTAGAATTATTAAAGTAGGAAATTGCATAGAGCTGTACATAACTGTTGCATAATTTGACCAAAGGCTTGAACGTTTCCTTCCATGGTGTGCGACAGATGATGTGGAGGCTCTGAGATTTCCAGCTCTGGTCTTAAAATCTAGTGACAGGAAAATAACCTGATGGAGTCAGTCTGCCCCCAGTGATGGAAGTATGCTACAGCTCTGTCCACAGCCATAAACCAGCTGCTGTACAGGCTGTTCCACCAACATCTGTCCTAGTAGAACTGGATATGGGTGGATGTTTCCAACATTGATTCTGTTCTGACCTGATCTCATATCCATCGGTGCAGTCAGTGATGGTGGAAGGATGCAAGGTGCAGGAACCAATCAGACACAGGGGTGTGCACAAAGTCATCAGCATAGAAACCAGTTTGAAAAACACAACGAGGGGAAGGTGCAGCCTGTGGCTGATAACACCAATAACTGACAAGGTCCAACAATCAAGCTCTTCTCTCTGGTTTGCTTCATCCTGACAGCACAGAGACCCGGTGTGTGTTACTGCTGCCAGCGCTTGGCCTTACAGCTGTCACATTATCTCTCTTTACAGAACGTCCACAAAGTGCTGACCACGCCCAGCCTATTTGGAGAAGGGGGGTAAGAGAGCGCGACCTTCACCTTACAAGCGCCTTACAGCTTTGCAGTCGAGTTCCTGCTCTAATTGTCCTTCTGCTTGTGTGTCTGTCTATATCAGGAGTAACAGGTCATCTCCTGCCACGGAAAGCCCCGACATCCCATCACCAATTCCTGACCCAGCCTTCCAGCTGGCTGTGGAAGCCAAAGAGCTGGTGGAGGGGGTGTGTACTCTCACAGCTGATAAAGGTACAGAGCTCACTAACCCAGAATAAAAAGCCTGAACACTGTGTTTATACACTACGTGGAAACACCAGACTGCAAACAAGACAGCGAACACTTTCAGATAATGTGATGAAAATTAGTTTTCTTTTGCCGCGGCTTAAGAATTGATGAACTAATTATGAGCCATCCTTTAGCTAGAACTCTGCTATAATGGCGTCAGTATAAAATATATATACAAAGTCTTTAGTGCCAGCCAAATTACTCCACACTCTTCACCTCATACAGTATAACAGACGTGGATGTAGCCTGCAGCCTCAAGGCACTGATATATTAAAGCAGTCAGTGTGCAACCACTGCTGTCCATCGTTCTGCAGCAGATCTGAAGTGGAGCAATGAAACATGGATAATATCTCATCCTTACTCATCAGGCCGATCCACTGAAGTTCCTTTATCACAAAGGTAGAGAAAGCAGGGTTCCAGGATATAAAGGAGGCAGTGGTGATGATGATTAAAAGCTGTTTCTTTAGAAGGTGAAACTGTTCTGGATTCATGTTCAGTTGTTCAGCTCTGTTTCTTTTTAAATACAGCTAAGATTGAAATCCAAGCTGTGACCAAACCAACACTGTTTCAAATGAGTTACTTTGTGTGTAAGCAAGTTTTCAAAAACATGGCTTTGAGGCTTCTCTGTGACAGAAGCATCGCAGCACGGGTCAAAGGGAAGCAACAGCTTGTGGTTCAGACCTGCAGTGACAGTGTGAGCCACTAGCTGCTGCCCTCACTGCTCACAGCTGAACCAAAGACCTGGTATTTTCCCTACCTCTATTTGTGTTTGCATTGCTTTATCCAAAGGGTTGTCTTTCCCCCTCGCAGCAGGCACCACTGCCTCCTATTACCATACTGCTATAGACTCAAGTCTTTCTGTCCACCTCTTCTACAGAACCGGTGAGTGCAGATGCAGCATCAGCTCCAGATGTCAGTCCTCATCATGTGTGAACAGCACCAAGCCAAAGAGGACTGAGTCCAGACCTGGGCCGGGCAGAAGACACCCAACGAGCAGCTGACCTCACCATGCACTTCACCACAGTCCGCAGCAAACACACCATTCTACGACACGACGACAGCGACAGTTAAACCCTCACTGGGACAGACTGACCACGTTTTAATGCCAAAGCCTGTTTGTGCATATGAAATTAGTGTATTCCCTCCAATTACTCCAAATGCTCCTCGCAGGGCTCAGCAGTGGGATCTGCTGATTCAGTCTCATCCTGTCAGTAGCACATCACATGTACAGAAGTCTCTGTGAGAAGTGCTGCTGCAATTCTCTAGTGTGTTACTCTTACAGCAGGTGGTACAGGTGGAGCTGCATGACCAAGTCCTCCACACACTCCCACAATGTCACTGCTGTAAACCTTGTTAATACTCTTGCCAACCTCTTTTCTATCCTGACAAACACAAACTCATCTCCACTCCGTAAAAGAAGGACTTGTTACTTGGAAAGCTGATGTGTACAGCGTGTTCCCCTGTGTCAGAAACTCCATGACAAATTTGCTTGTTTGCTCTAACACAACATCTGCCATGCTTCCTACCCTCGCGCCCTTACTCACACTGTCATGGAAGACAAGAAATGAAGGTTTGAAGGTGCAGCGTGGATCATCTTCATCTCATTGCCTGGTTCATGTTGATGTGTCTCCTGCGTTCAGGAGTAGTGTACCTGTTGCCGTAGCTCCAGCTGTGTAAAACTGTGTTTGGTATTCTGTGTAGGCAGACCTCAGTCTTAGGCTACATGTTGAACATAGATTTGATTTCTACAGACATCTACAACTGCAGTGACAATGATGACATGTCCTTCAACCAGATTGCATCTTTGGTGTGGCCTCATTCTTTCTGTTACTGTTTTATATTAAAGGAATAACTGATGACCGGACTGGTGTCGAGTTCAGCTTTTGTTCAGCATCCAACAAACAGTGCTGCTCACAGGGGGCGATTTTACCACAGAAGCCCCTCAAAGAGCAAGAAACAAGAGCTGCTCACAGTTTGTACACGAGGGTGTTCAGGAAGTGGATACTGACTAATGACGTGACGTTCTAGGGTCATGTATGGAAATCGTGATTGCAAATGAGGGGGCTGTCTTGATCTCTGGCTCCTCCAGCAGGCATTTCTAATTATACTGATGAGTTACTCCTGGGAAGATAAACTAAACACAAACATACAGCACTGTGCAAGCGTTTTAGGCAGGTGCGGGGAAATGCTTTCAGTGTGAATCATTTACTTTCATCAATCAACAAAATGCAGTGAATGAACAAAAGAGAAATGACATCAGTGTTTGGTGCAACCACCCTTTGCCTTCTTCTAGGTCCACGTGCACACAGTTTTTAAAGGAACTCTGCTGGTAGTTTGTTCCAAACATCTCGGAGAACTAAGCACAGATCTTCTTTTGCACAGTACTGTATGTGTGGATGCTAAGTTAAAAGTACTTGAGCATAGGGGAAAAAGTGCTTATATGAATGAGGCTAGTAATAAAAAAGTACTCAGAGAAGTCAAACTGAGTGGAAAGGGAGTCCATCTACCATTTAAACCCTCACAGGAAGTCACTGTGGAGCACTTAAACAGCACCAGAGACATGAGAAGAAATTCAACACAGAAACATGTGAGGCAATGACCCAGTGTGTGTAGTTTTGCTTCTTTACTGTCATGTGAAGGCTGTGTGCAGGCAGGAAAAGGACCCAAAGTGCAGACCCACAGAAACAAAAGGTGAACTTAAATACAGCTTTAATGCTGGATGGCAAAACAGAAAACTGGCTGAACTAGAATACGAAATAAACTAACTCGGCAGGCTGAGGGTAGATCACGACACAGACACAGAGAAACACAGGGCTTAAATACACAGAGGGAGCAATCAGGGAATGAGAGACAGGAGGGAAACACAGCTGGGACAAATCAGGGCTGACAAGACAAAGGAAGCAAAACCAGACGCATTAACACAAGACACGGACTTTCAAAGTAAAACAGGAAACACAGACTCACAAGCAGGCACTGCAACAGAGGGAACAGAGACGTGGGACCAGGGCAGACACAGACTGGACACAGAATAGAGGGAGTAAGGAAACCAGAACCTGAGAACTAAATAATCACACACCACTGGGGGAAAAACAGAAATGCAAAACAGAAACCAGAACCTTCACAAAAATAAACTAAGAAGAGAACACTAATAAAGGGTACAAAACAGAAACCACTGGGTCAACGACGCAGGAACCCTAACATTTACATATTCACAGTGGATTTCACATCAAACAAGATGCGACTGAAAGTAACCAGGACAGGTCCCCACCTTATTCCATGACAACCTGAGCCCCATAAAAACAGTGAGTGCTCATGTCCATATCACTGATTCAGTGATACAATTCGCTGTATCAGGGTGTTGTCCTTCAGAAGAGCCCACTGCCATCAGTATAGAAATCTTCCTTCTAGGGATGTTGCTAGGATCAATATTAGGGCCTTAACCATGAAATCTTTGGACTGTTCACTGAAGTTGTTTATTATTGTTATAGTAAAGGATTAGCTCAAGAACAGTGCACAGAGAGCTTCGTGGAATGGGTTTCCATTGCTGAGCTGCTGCATCCACGACTTACATCACCCAGTGTACTGCAAAGTGTGTGTGCTGTAAAGCACCACACCACTGCATTATACAGCAGTGCAGACGTGTTCTCTGCAGTGACCGGTCTGGGTTTGGTGGTTACCAGGAGACTGTGCTTATCGGACTGCATTATGCGAACTGTTAACTTTGGTGAATGAGGAATTCTGATGTGATGCTGTTTTTCAGGAGTGGGCTCGCCCCTTTAGTTTCAGTGAAAGGAACTCTTCAGCATACCAAGACATTTTGGACAATTTCATGCTCACAATTTGTGGGAACAGTTTGGGAATCGCTCCTTCCTGCTACAACATAACTCCACACAAGTGCACAAAGCAAGGTCTATTAAGACATCAATGAGTGAGTTTGGAGTGGAAGGACATGACCAGCTCTCACAGAGTCCTGACAGAACACCTTTGGGATCAGTTAGTGCTAACTAGACCTTCTCATCTAACATCAGAGTCTGACCTCACAAATGTGCTTCTGGAAAAAAAGATCAGAAATTCACACAAACACACTCCTAAATCTTGTGGAAAGTCTTCCGATAAGAGTTGAAGCTGGTATAGCTGCAAAGGTTGGGCCAACGTCCTGTTAAACCCTGAGCATTAAAGATGTCACTCAGGTTTGTGTGTGTGAAGGAAGAAGAGCAAACACTTTTGGCATTATAGTGTACCTGCAAATACAGTATAGAAGGCACAATCAGACTTTGTACAATTTCAGTGAATGTGAAAGTGAATATTGCGTGAGAGCACCTTTATTCTTCAGCACAGTCTGAACTCTCTGAGGCAGCTTTGTCATTCAAGTATCTTCAGGAACAGTTCTCCAGACTTCTCGAAGGACATTCAAAGCTTTGGATGTTTCTGCCTTTAGTTCTGTTCTCTATTGAGATGATCCCAGAGTACTTTAATAATGTTGAGGTCTGGGCTCTAGGGAGGCCAATCCATGACTGATATTGTTCTATCCAGGTATGCGTTTACTGCACTGGCAGTGTATCTGCGATCACTGCCATCCTGAAATTCATTCATTTGGACAAGATCTCCAACACCCAAACCCTGACAACTCACTGCTGTACCTCGCTCATTACCACCTCATATTGACAATGATTTGAACCGGGACGTGAAAAAAAGTGAAACGGGATAAAGACTCGGGTGGCACGGTGGTTAGCACTGTTGCCTCACAGCAAGATGGTCCTGAGTTCCCGTTCCTGTTATACCTGACTTTTAGGACCTTCAAGCCTGTAGTTATATTCATTATCAGTTGGAGCCCCTCCGCATTCTTCTTCTTCTTTGGTGCAACCCTATAAATACAGTGTACCCCTTTGGCCTCTCCCCGTTTCTACAATTCCCCTGTGGGAGAGGTTGGCGTCTTTTCTTTCCAGACACTGTGCAACACACATATAATGTATATTTAGCCACCCTGATGTTTCTGATTGTGTGTCTTTAGTTCAATTATTGTCATCATAGTGCCTGACTTTGCTAGATGCTGTAAATGTAAATGTGTAGTACGTGTGTGTCACATATGTGTTATAGGCACAGTTAATGCTAGCATGAATAGATAATTCTTGTTAGCTTGGGAGTTGTGGTGGGTTGAGCTAACCCTCTTCCCCACTGTTTGCATTTGGTTGTAGGAGCTGGAGTAGGCAAGTTAATGACTTGGAGATCTTTCTTTCTTTTACCTTTTATTATCAGGTATGTCGGATTTCGTGTTGGTGGTTTTTTTTAAATCTTATGTCAAATATGTTCCATGTAAGTTTGTACTTTATGTTTAATGTAAAAAAATAAATGCAGGCCCTTTTCTACAATTCCCCTGTAGGAGAGGAGCTGGAGTGGGCAAGTTAATAACTTGGAGATCTTTATTTCTTTTACCTTTCTTTATCAGACACAAGGAACACACTGGTTACATTAGCCCTGCCACAGACTGGTGACCTGTCCAGGGTGTACCCTGCGTCTTGCCCTAAGACAGCTGGGACAGGCTCCAGTGCCCCCTGTGACCCTGAAATGGATGGATGGAGGGAAGAAACACTCTTTTTGCCCAAAGACTTTGAAATAACTTCAAAAATCTGGAGAACTTCTGGTAAAGACTTTAAAGGATACAAAGAAGGTCTGATTCCTAGAAGCAAAATATAAAGAAACGAGGTGTGGCTCAAGATTTTTGCACAGTACTGTAGTTGAACACATGAACATCAGATTGCAGACATTCAAATTATTAATGCAGTTTTAATAACATAAAGCTAGACAGTCATCAGAGGTCCCTACTGGTTGCAGGTACAGGTGGGTCTTTCTCATTAAAACAGTGAATGTGTTTGTAGCTGTTCTGCTGTTGAAGCAGATCAGCCTGCTCCCACACAGCTGCTGGAGTCCCGCTGAATGCAGGTTATCGGCTCGGAGCTGTGAGGGTCAGGTGTGTTTGAGATGTGAGCATCTGCCCTGTAATGGACTTTTCTTTCACGGTCATATCAAAAAGCTTCTAATGACGCTCCTGTACATTTGAAACAGCTTCGTGCTGATGTGCAGTGAGTCATCGCCCAGAAGCGACTAGTGCAGCCAAACCAAACCCGTTCGTGGCTCTATTTTCATTAGAGGAGCCTACAGCATCGCGGAGACAAGCCAATATGGCGGCGTTAAACCAGAGGGGGGCAGTAACGCAACTCAGAGGCATAGAGGCACTCTAAAGAAGAAATTGTTCCGGACACGTGGTGCAAAGTGGGTGTGTTCATTGCGCTGATGTAAACATAAAATACGCCTCACAGCTCGACGGATAATCGTGGTGGACTGAGCTGCTGAGGTTAACCCAGAAAGAGTCGTCGGCGGTGCGGAAAACCCTCCGTGTACGTCGCGTCTAATATGCTCTAAAGCACCGAGGGGGGCGCCATGGATTTCTACATCAACCTGAAGGTGAATTTCAGGGGAAATTCCAAGAATTTCCTGCTGTCGGGATCCGAGACCAAGAGCTGGGAGTCGATGGAGGCCATGGTAAGCAGAGACGAGCAGCAGGCCTGCTGTCAGACACGAATGGCGCTCACGCAGCACACGGAGGGGTGGGGGTTCAGGGGGCCCACAGGTGCTGACAGAGACACGGGGCAAACGCTTACACCTCCGTGTGAGAGGTGCCCTGCGGCGCTGTGTGCTCACGGAGAGGATTACTCCAGCCCGAGCCGTCACGGTGAGCGGCCCAGCCCAGCAGGTGTGACGGTGACAGTGTGCGGGAAGTACCGGGAGTGCGTCACGTCGTGCAGACCTGTGTCCCAGCCCGCTTCGTGACGGGTCGCACTCATTTTGAGCAGCTTCACATGCGGGCCGTGATCCCTGCTTAGACACTAGGCTGCTCAGGACGTGCTTGTCCCTCCAGACTGAGCCACACTGTTGTGTATGTCAGAGTGAAACACGCCGAATATTAGAAAAATCACTGTGTGACCTTTAAGGTTCTGCGTGGGTCACAGTGGGCATCGGGGAGGTAAAGGCAACGAGTCAGACAGGCCCGTACACATTCCTGCGTTTTCTGCCCAGGCGGTTTAATGTCAGCACACCAGCAACAGCGTTGCCACTTCACCGCCATGCGCAGTGGTTCACTCCGACTGCAGGAAGTAAACAGACGAAACAACCACAAAGACATTTACAGATACTCCACGACAGCACCACACAGCAGCGATGCAGGAGTTTGTGTATTTGTCCTCACTGCGAGGACCTTATGTGTAACTAACTTTAGATTGCTTTCCTAACGTTGCCAAAGAAAATAGAGCAAATGCAAGCATTTCCACTGAGTGAGCTGGTATATTTTAGTAACACAGTAACAGATCCAAGGAAAATAACCTGGAGAATGAAAGCCTGTTTGGGCTGCTTGGTGTGGAGGAGAGCCTAGCTGAATTTTAGCTTATATGTGTTTGTGTCAGAGGCATGCATTGTGCTGCTCAGAGCATGTAAACAGCTAGCAGGAGTATAAATGGAGGCCTGTGACCTGGTCCCTGTGGCTGAGGGATCATCCTCCTGATAGTAAACAGGAACAACTCCTCTGTCAGTCCTTCAGCAGCTGAAGCACTCATCACACACAGTTGTCATCCTAATTTACAATTATGGATCTGAATGTGTTCACTCTGTGCCTGATGTGTAAAGTATACACTTCATTTTATTGTTTTGCTATAACACCACAATAACAGTTATGTCAAGAGAGAGCACTTTAGTTACAGTGTAGGCATAATCAGAGAACTCGGTCCTGACAGGATGAAACCTCCAACAGGATCAGGCTCAGTGGGGGCAGCCACGGTCAGCAGGTTTGGGGAGGGCTGGGTGTGGGTGAAACACAAACTGCAGGAGATAAATCCATAAGTGTTTGCACAGTTTTGTTCAAACACTTATGCACCCTAAGATGTGACTGAAGTGCAGACACTTAGTGTCAATGCACAGAGCTCAGCTAAAGTGTTACATTAACTGAATCAAGGCAGGAAACACCATCTGGTGACGTTCGTGGGCTTTTGCTTGAGCATTGATCGAGCTGTGATTGGTTGAGTGCAAAATATAAAAAAAACAATTCTTCTATGTAAAACAGTTTTAGTGTGTGACCTTTCACCCCGTAGGACTGTGTGTAAGAATGGCTTTGAACCAGAAGTAAGCAGCAGTCCTCTGTGGGGTGTATGGTACTGTCAGCTCTGTAGGATATGATGGGCTCATCATTCAGGACTTACCAGGAATGAAGTTCAGTAGTGGATTCAGAAGCAGTCAGTGTGGGGACGCTAATATGACTCTCTGGGGCTCTGTTGCTACTCTCACTGCAGTGTTCTGGGTCAGATCCAGATGATTTCCAGAACAGCCTAATTATAGAAAAGAATTATAATCGTCGGGTCCTGAAGTAATAAAATGTTTTGAGTAGTTGTCTTGATGCATGCTCAATCGTCCAGGTGAGGAAATCCCAGAAGGTTGATTCGGTTTTCAGTGACTGCAGGTTTCCAACCTTATAAACAGGACATTTGCATAATGACTGAAACCAGCACCACTGAAGGAACAGTGGGCTGTGGGGTCAGTTTGTGACCATTAATATGCAAACTGTCATGATCATTGATCAGTGGCCACGAGTACCGTTTCTGAAAACGCAGCGTCCAGATGAACAGATTCAGCTTTTGGGGCTAGACCAGCATTGCAGACCAGGCATTCAGAGCTATTGTGTAGTACGACACTTTTGAGATTTACAGTGAAGAAGTAAATAAGAGTTGACTTTGGATGTGACAACATCTGTCTGTCTGTCACAGGTCAAGCGCTCCTTTGGCCTGTGCAGCCTGCAGCTGACCTACTTTGATGAGGAGAACGAGGAGGTAAGAGACGGTGCTCCTCCTCTGAGGAGTGCCATACAAAGTGAGATTAGTGAGCAGGTACAGCTAACCTACAGCCAGGTACTGATGCAGTAGAGTGTGGTAGCCTAGCTGAATGACTGTGGTAAGTTGTGCCTATTACACTTTGTTCACGTTCTGACCAGGATTCACTAACAAGTGAGCAGCCCGTGTATAAAGGAGTGATCCTTTAATTCCATTAATTCCTCCATGTAACGCATTCTTATCACATATTTATGTAATCGTCTTCTCCTTTTCTTCCTCCAGGTGTCCATTAACAGCCAAGGTAAGTACACCTGGCCAGTCACATGATGCTACACATTAAACAAAGTCCAAATAAAAGTGCACTCATGTTAACGTTGGTCATTTCTGCTTTGTTCCAGCTGAGTATGAGGAGGCTCTGAAGGTAAGCTCATCCACGGTTAAAGATTCAACAAGTTTATTGTCATGTGCTCTGCAAAACACAGACGGTTACGCAGAGCACCTGCTTACTCTGCAGGTTCCCTTCACACGACTAGAAGGAAGTAATAATAGTAAAACAGTAAAACAGTGCTTTGTAAATCCTGCAGCTTATATGTGGGTGTAAACAGAATTTAAAGTGCGAGTAGTTGCAACACTGTCACAGTGCTAATATATACAGAGCATGCAATATTAGGGCGTATATGTAGAGATATGTACAAAAAGTGCAAATTTACAGGTTAGGGGTAATTACAGTGGTGTTATGTTGTGTGTAAGTGTGCAAAATTGCAAATTTACAGTTATGGATAAACAGTTGGACATAGGCAGTGATTCAGTAGCCGATGGCCTGTGGATAGAAACTGTTAGTGTGGTTGTCCTTGCTTTCACACTCCTGTAGCGTTCCTTTACAGTACAGACATGCTGTGGAAAGTTTCTGTGGAGTGTTTGATTGCTGGTGTCTTGGAGTGCTGTGTTAGCTCGTTGTGTAAGCAGCACCTGTTTACTTTGCAACATCAGCTAAGATGCATCGATTTGCCAGTTAACCATTGAAGCCCTCACATCCAGCTCCAACACAGATCCCTGACTTGTGTATAGCACATATCCTCCTTTATGGCTTCATTGATGGATAAGGCTGAGCATCATCTGCATAGAAAACAGAACTGGGTCTAACATGAAGCCCTGTGGAACTCCACAATTATTCTTAGTGTATGAAGAAGACTCCAGATTTACGGGGGATATTTTCATGTGCCATCCATGCTATCATCCACCATAAGCTTCTATTTTATTGTGATGTGATATGAAGGGTGTGTTTTTACCATCTGTGATTATCTCTTTTACTTATATTGAGATCATTTGGCCACATGTTGTGGGTCGATAGCCACAGCTTTCCAAATCCCGATTCCAGGCTTCTCCACAACTTTGATCTGTTTAATTGATAAAGAAATAAAGTAATAATAGCCTTCTGGTGTTTATCTTCTTTCATGGTTTGTGCAGTTACATTTGACCCATGAAAATAAAGACTTCCTTATGAGATGTTCCATCCCCCAAGATCTAGTTTTAAGAGGCGGGGACAGGATCATCTGTCGCCCAGCTCATATAGTATCGCTGTGCTTACTGCTCTTCTTAAGTGAAGCATTTGTGTTGTCGGTGACAAATCTAGCGGAGTGGAGAAACTGACGGCGTGTTTATTTTCCAGAGTGCAGTGAGGCAGGGGAACCGACTGCACATGAATGTGTACGAGACTCGAGGCCAGCCGACGAGGGTTGCCACCACCAAGGCCAGCGGAGCAGAACCCAAGAGGGGCTTCAGGCCCCCCCAGCACTGCCCTTCACTTGCTCAGGTGGTCAGTCGCAAGGTCCAGGCTGCAGTGCCAGAACAGGGCATGGTAAGACCCCAGCACACAGGCTTCTTTCTTACTGCATTTATCCACTGCTGTGCCCATAAGTTTGTATGCACATAGATGATGTTCTTTTGTTGCTCAGGTGATCATGAAAGAAGTAAAAGGGACCAAAGAAGAAGACAAGACTCCTCCAGCCTGGTTCACCTCCTACATGGAGAAGGTAAGAACAGCCTGATGAGCATCATAGCAGTAACTACGCTAAACGACTGATGACTAAAGTGCTCGCTACTGCATTCAGTTTAAGGACCAGGTAGTTCGTGAGGCAGTGGAAAAGATCTGTCGGGAGTTTTCAGGACAGTGCTGCATCCACAAACCCCTGGGAGGGGGAGCAGGAGCAGCAGGAGGAGCTGGTGGAGCTGGTGGAGGTAGAGTGGAAGCTGTAGGAGGAGCAGAGACCCAGCAGGTCCCCGAGGTGTCCTCTTCCACTCTGCCTGGAGCTCCGTCCTCCTCAACTCCTCCCTGCTCGTCCTGCAGGGGGCAGACTACTGGAGGAGGCTATCAGTGCAGGTATGTGCTGTTGAGTAAGTTCTGTCTTTGGATTCTGCTTGTTGATTTATCTTTGTTGGTGAAAGATGCTGTCCTGCTGTTGCAGTAGGCCTGGGTTTAACTCTAACACTTGTCAGTATACAAACGAATAAGCTGAAAAACGAGCAAAACGTTGTTACCAAGTGAACATTTACCCTGTCAACGTTCGCCTCGCTGCTGTGAAGGGTCTTGGAGGATGTTGGTGCTCCATTCTCACTTCAGCTCTGCACACAAACTGCTGCAATGACTGATCGTTGCAGTTTGATCACATTGTGCAGTTCCTTAGGAGCTGTTATCTCTGCAGATTGTGAAACTGAGTGCGTGCTCTTCATCACGGTGTCAGTTTTTAGATACAGTCTCACGTTTCCTCTCATCCCTCTTGGCTGTTTCACTCCACAGCGTGTGCACCTCTTGTACTCTGTGCGAGCCCTGCAGCTTCTCCCACGATCCCAGTCACAATCTGGTGAGAGCCAGGACTCCCCTGTCCATCCCGGAGCACGGATCACCGGCCCCAGACCACAGCAGGTGTGACACAGCTACTGGACTTTAACACGTGTGTTCATATTTACCAAAAAGCACAAACTAGCTTCGTATTATCAGCTTTACACACTAAATATTTAATAAAAACGTGAATGTTTTGTTTTAAAGATATGTGGTATGAGTGTGAGCTGATGCAGGGCTGTCTGAATCCAGTATAAAATGTTTCTGCCCTACACCTGGCTGCAGACATTCCCATAATGCTGATGTTACTTCATCTCCATCCATTGTTGTTTAGGTTCTACAGGCGGGGGGATCGCAGTTTCCGAAAGGCAGAGAAGCAGCGGCTGAAAGCTGAGAAACGCCTGCTGAAAGCTGAGGTGAAGGAAATCCGGAAGCAGCTGAGGATGGAGAGGCGGGGCATACAGTGGAGCTCGTCCCATCGAGACGGAAGCTCCTCCCCCGTCCTCCTGCAGCCTCGAGCCACACAGCACAACAGCCCAGAGTAGGTCCCGACCAAGCACTTCATTTATCTCAGTGTGGATCTTACCACAGTGACACTTGATCTCCTCATGTGTAATTCCAGAGTAGCTCCAGAAACAAGTCTGTCTTTATTTAAACATCAGCACCTGCTCACACAGTCGAGTCACAGGGAGGCGCTATCAGCTCGTCAGGGGTCGGGTGTGGAGGAAATGCATTTCAGTGACCTCTGTGACCCTGAAACAGCTTTTTTCCACCTACTACAGCTTCCCCCCAAAGTTGAAACACATTTAAAGATGAATGGTGATCCTAGATTGGTTATAGTGCAATGAAGTGTACAGAATGTGGGAAAATATGGCAAGTAGACTGCAGCAGTCAATAAGACGGTCCATTGTAACCACTGCTCTGGAATGGATGGGAGCTGAATGACGATGTGAATGAGTTTAAAGTGAGACGTGATGAAGAATTTGAATAAAGGGATTTTCCTCTTGTTGCCCAGGCGACCAAAGCGCCCCTGTCCCCTGGTGGTTCCTGCCATGACGGCAGCGTTTTTGGACGAAAACCTTCCTGACGGAACGCGTCTGCGTCCTGGGACCAAGTTTATCAAGTACTGGAAGATGAGGAACACTGGGACTCTCAGCTGGAGTGCTGATACTAAGGTACAGTCTGTTTGTGCTCAGTGGGCTCATGAAAAGCTTGGATTCTCCTGAGAGGCACCTACACCAGAATGAGACCTGCTCGCCGTCTCAGAGCCGTGAATGTAATGGATTAGGTTAGACTCTTCTATGTGTGTATAGCACAGACGTGACCTGACAGTGGTGCTGGCCACAGTGACGCAACAATATTATTCGACCCACCATTAGATGTACTTTTTACATTTTGGGGGAAGTGTAACTGTTGGCTGGGTTGCCATAGAAACAGCTATACTCATGATCCCAGGTGATGAGGGTCGCTGACCTGGGCGATTACCCAACCAGCTGGGCAGATTCAGAACTTTGTAGTGAAATGTCATCACTGACTAGCACAAAGTTCATGCTCCTCGTCTTTCAGGTTTCAGGTTAATCCGTGGGCTCTCAGTTTCAGACATTTGTGCTTTGCTTTTTGTTTAAATAGGCTTAGTTCAGCTGTACTTTGTGTTTCGTATAAACAAACAGCAACCCTGTTTCACTGTGACTCAACCAATACCTCCTTAATAGTGTTAATAGTGTCATTTTAAAGTGTAAAACCTTATTTAAACATTTTCCATCACGTTTAGCAGCAAAGTGCTGACATTTACTGACCACAGAACGTCACTTTGCTCTTTGACCTCAACACCTGTGGGAGGTTTTGGTCCACTGTGTGCTAACTCCCACTAAGGAACCATTATGTTATGTCTTGTTTGGTTCCTGCAGCTGAAGTTTATGTGGGGAAACCTGGCAGTGGGATCTGGAGACCGCTGGAGAGAAGTGGCAGTTCCCTTCCTGCAGCCAGGACAGGTGAGTGTGAGACATCCCACAGAGCTGTGGCACGTATCCTCGTGAAGCACTGAAACAAGCGTGTGCGTGTGTGTGTGTGTAGGTTGGCATAGTGAGTGTAGCGCTGTGTGCTCCCACTGTGGAGGGCTCCTACACATCTCACTGGCGTCTGGCCCACGCTGGGGAGCAGTTTGGACCGAGAGTGTGGTGCAGCATCGTGGTGGACCCTCTGGCTCCAGCACCCATGATGGCTGATGGGATCCTGGTTTCACCCTGTGTCACACCGCAGGTAGAACAAATGCAGTTCAGGGAGGCTGAAATCATTTGATGTAACCTTCATTGTGCATTTATTCAAACTTTTTAAGTCTGTAAGACATTCCTGCAGTTTAACTAATTGGTGTGAATTTTTGAGATAAAGGATGTTTGGTTTGTAAATTTCATACAAAACAAATTGAAGTTTAGATGGTTTAAAAATGAAATACATTTCTGGATGTGCAAATTCACAAATGACGTTGATGTGAATGTTTGCCTGCAGGGCAAGAACCCAGTAGCCAAGGATGGTAAAGCATGTGCAGCTTCCAGGGAACAGCCGTTACTGTCGGTGGACCAAGAAGAGTATTACATCCCGTCTGTAGACCTGCTCACCGCACAGGTAACCTGCTGTGACGCTTCTCCCCCATCCTAGCAGCTAAACTTCAGTATGCTAACATCATGTTACTGTACGTATACTTCAGCTGACACGAAGCTGGAATAATAGTAGCTCATATTTTACCTGTTTATTCAAATGTCCGTGCAGTGAAGCATCTGTTTTTACAGATCATAGCACAACCAAAGTAATTGCAACTGTGTAAACTTGTTGCCTTTGAAATGGTTGCTTTGAAGACTGGGACTGGTCCACACTGGCAGTCAGAGATGATACGGAGTCAGTCTGCTGCTCTGTCTTTGATAGTAATCTGTTTATGATACAGGCTGAAATTAACTGTGACAAACGAGCAACAGCTGTAAATCTGTTTCCGTCTAAATTCACATTCAGAGTCCAATTGTTTCCATGGAGACAGACTTTTAGTCAAATTTATTGTCATCACCCGCTGAGTGGGCGAGTGACACGATCCTCCAAGTTTGTGGATGCGATAAATGAAGAATGAGGTGACATAGAGCTTTTTAGTAGATACACCTACGGTCTGAGTCTGAGTGACAGCTTGGGGTTAGTATAGTTAGTCCATGCAGGCAGGGATCGAACCACCAACCTTCTAATCAGTAGGTGACCTGCTCTACCAGCTGAGTTACACCAATCCCTGTTTGCTTTTGTAATTGCCTATGCAAGCCTGTGGGAGGGGCTTTTCAATCTGTTCCTCCAAAAACTCAGCGTAACGTGGCTTAACTGTGGGCCAAATGCTGATTGGCTGACAGCTGGAATGGTTTGCGAAACACAAACACTATTGTTTTCAACACTCACGTTCACTCCAGCTTTGTATGTTACAGCTTTGCTTAGACAGGGAGAGGCTGAGGTTTGCCAGATTACACAGGAACTGGACTGAAAATCAGTGGCAACAGGTCTGATGAGCAGGGCGGCGCAGCAGGGCGGCGCAGCAGGGCGGCGCAGCAGGGCGGCGCAGCAGGGCGGCGCAGCAGGGCGGCGCAGCAGGGCGGCGCAGCAGGGCGGCGCAGCAGGGCGGCGCAGCAGGGCGGCGCAGCAGGGCGGCGCAGCAGGGCGTGTGTGGAGCCATTAGAGCCATCATTCACCTTCAAATTCACTGAAGTTATGCAAAGTCTCATTTTCCCAGTAAAATATAAAGAAAAGGGGTGTGGCCTATGACTCTTGCACACTGCTGTACTTACTACAGGATGGCACTTTAACAGCAAAGTGACACAGGCACTCAACAACCCTGCACTTATGTAGCAATATTATTGTAGCAGAGCCAGTTGAGTCCTCTGTTAATAAGAAATGTGTTACAAATGATTTGAAACATCATCATCTTCATTTATAAACTGGGGGGTCTGAGTTGGATTGTACTGGTTTGGAGACAGGTCAGGTGACCTATAGACTAGCCTTGTAATCTGTTACCTGTTGTTCATTTGTCAGGATCTTCTGTCTTTTGAGCTGTTGGATATCAACATCGTCCAAGAGTTGGAGAGCGCCCCCACCAACACGCCTGCTGGTAAGAAGAGAACAGCATACACCTGTTAGCCAGAACACTCGGTCCTGGTTAAGAGACACGTGTCTGCACTAAAAGCACGTCAGCTATATGAACAATAAAATAGGAAGACAATCTGTTGCACCACAAATACCAACGTTCAGATTTCTTTCAGACACGGCGAGCACAGCGTCCTCTGAGCTAAAGAGCAGCGGCAGCATCGGCCCGACACACTGACGGAGGCCGTCTGTCATTCATAGAGATTCATGTTTCTTTGACCTCATAGTTTGATTAGCATTAGGTGCTGTGACCCTGATCGAGTGGGGAAGCTGCAGACTTTTTAAAGTTATCTGAGTTTGGTTAGACACACCGCTTTCTGTGGCTTTGTGCAGTTCAGGTGCTAAACTGGTGTGTCTGCAGCCCACAGCTGATTCACTGGAAACACTCAGAGTGGGATAAATGACAAATGAGGCTCGCGAGTGCTGGAACATTTCAGTCTTCACATTAGAGACCGGTGCTTTCAGTTTCCAGACGCAGTGCTGTGACAAAGAACAGGTGACCAACCTTTCTGAAGTGTTCCCCACGTCGGTTTCAAAACCACTGCAAATGTTACACTTTTGGAAAAACTGCCATTCTGTGTTCGTTCTATCAGCCGGCTGTGAACGGTTCCACATGCTGTATCCTTCGTATACATACGTGAAACT
The DNA here is from genome assembly GCF_036321145.2 of Pelmatolapia mariae. Classification (NCBI taxonomy): domain Eukaryota; kingdom Metazoa; phylum Chordata; class Actinopteri; order Cichliformes; family Cichlidae; genus Pelmatolapia; species Pelmatolapia mariae. The sequence goes on along the minus strand of NC_086230.1, from coordinate 1,654,877 downwards.
GGACCCAGCTGCTAACTGTAGGAGCTCAATGCTGTCTGTGTTTCTCCTCCAGACATGACACCCTGCATGTCCCCTCTGTCTCAAGATGGCCCTCTGCTGGACAAGGGCAGCCCCTCCTTGGGTCTGATTCAGGAAGAGACTGAAGTCATCAATAGCATCATGGGTAATGAAGTCCCAATCCTCCTCAGTGTTCTCCCAGTTTATTTAAAGGTTCTGTTGAAAGCTTGGAACGTAAACTACAAGTACTCGTTAAAGAAGCCACACCTGACTGACTTGATTCAGGTCCCTTGAAAAACCCTGTTTGGCTTCCCAGCATGCAATGGGGTGAAGGTTTCTAAAACTGTCCAGCTGTTCACAGCCATGCAGTTAGCTCTCTGATTGAATGTGAGCAGCTGTCCTGCTGATACAGCTGTGTGTGGAGAAATGTGCACAGCTGTCTTGTTCAGAAATGAAATGGGCGTGTCTTGACATTTGTTGTCTCGCTGCTGGTCCTCAGATGTCCCCCACGGGGTAGGACCTGGTGCTGAAGGGGGCGGAGTCCCAGCTCAGGAGGAAGGGGAGGATGACATCAGTGGTACTCAGTTTGTTTGTGAGACTGTGATTCGCTCGATGACCCTGGAGGAGGCCCCTGATCACATACCTCTGAGAGGATCCTGCCCAGGAACAGGAAAAGGTCAGTGACACGCCCTCGGCGCCAGCTCGTCCTTTTAAATGAATGATCATTTGTGTTTGGCTGAAACGTATCCGTGTTCATATACAATCTGTTCTTGCTTTAGTGTCAGCTAGTGCTGGGTGATATGGAAAAAATATTTATCACGATATGAATTCTTTTATATCACGATAACGATATATATCACGATATACGACCTGACCTGTGGTCATCTAGAAAGTACGCAGTCTGTAAACAGCGAGTGCCGAGGGTGCAGTCTTTGTTTTGAGTTACCGTAAAGTATGTCGCAAATCCGGGTGCACGTACAGCAGCACCAGCTCGCAAACCACGAGACGGAGTTTCTTTGCGAAAAATATCTTTTTTTTTTATACTTTATTTTCTCTTGCATAAAGTTAAGAGCATGTATAGTGAGAAGACAACACTAATATATTTGCCACAGGCTATTTAACCCTTTAAGACCTACCATAGAACCAAGTCCGTCAGAGCTTATCTTTATGTTTTTACATGCTGTAGTGCCATTTGTGGGAGTATTTCAAGTTTCCATATATCAATACAACCGTTATAGCCCAAATTTTAATAATATGTATGCATTAAGTCCATAGTAACTACATAAATTGCAAAAACTTGTAGTGCAATAAACTACAAAAAAATTGAAAATCGTTTTTGTTTTGTTTTTTACATATATTTCTAGTTAAAAAAAAATTTAAGAGGTGTATCCCTCAAAACTGTAAATACAAAAGTTTCCAACCACGAGAAATTTATTTTGAGTGTCTTCATAGTTTTATTTTTGAGATACACTAATTTTTATATACTGCAGGAAAAATGAAAATAAATATTATAATGCATCAAAATAAACTATTTCCAACAGTGTAATTTCAGTTCTAAGCATCCCAGAAACGATACAGAAAAGCATAAAGTCAAACATGTCTTTTAAAAACACCAACATAGACTTATAAGGCCCTTTCGCGAAAATGACGTCACTTCCGGTTTCGGGCAGGTAATGGCGGACATGCGGTAGTTCGCGCTGACGTATATGCCAACGTAGGAAGTCTTATGAACGTCGGCAAAGCGTGTTTCAGGAATATTATGTTTTTGTTGCTGCAAGTGCTTCTTATGCAATTTTTGCAAAGCTATATGTGGAAGGAAACCGTGACCTTGGACAAGCTAATGGCATTAGATGCAAGTACAACTCCTCCGGTTTCACATGCAAAAAAAATTATTGCACTACCTTACGTGGTTCCAGTTCTACAGGGATTTAAAAATAGTTAGGGAAAACGGAGTGTGCCTGCTCCGACCGGTTGTAAAGGGTTAATTATATATTTTATGTAATAATTTATAAAATTTGGGTTAGTACGATATAAACGATAGAAGACAAATGGCACGATAGACACTTTTCTGTCGTACACACGATATATATCGTCATATCGCCCAGCACTAGTGTCAGCTGTCCACCAGACTGCAGCGTGATCTGCTGGTGTTTCACTGTGGTCCTCGTGTTTGCTTTCAGTGGTACGTCCAGCTGCTCATGGCGGCTCCTCCTCGCTGTCCTGTCTGAGTAAAACGGTGAAAATGGAGGAGAGTCCCGACAGCTGCTCTAGCAACTCCAAGACTCCCGTGAAACCCCTCGTTGGTCTCAAGGCGTCCATCCCTTCCCCACTGAAAGCCTCCCTGCCCACTCCAACGTCTGTGACCCTGAACGTGCTGCCTGGCCCGAGCTCAGCACCGGGGCCGCTCCACGCTTCAGCCGGGACCGCCACGCTGACAGAACACACGGCCACAGGTGACATTTTTAAGTTGATATGTTGACTCAAGCAGCTTCTCTGTGAGAAACAGCTGTTTGCACCAGTTTGGGAGGTGGGGGTCATTGTTGAGTGTCAGTGGAATGAATGAGCGTTGACCATTTGCAGACTGTATATAAAGTAGAGGCGGCGTCTAATTTCAGTGAAAATGTCACCGTATGACTGGGCTGGATTCAAGGATAGTGAGGTGTGATGGCAGCCGTGGTTTGTACAGGAGCAGACTTGAAGCTCTGGGTTGCAGCTTATGGTCAGCTCAGTGTTTGGGAGGACCTCTGCAAACTCTTTCAGCTAGCATCAGCAGGAGGGACGCTACTAAAACCCCAGGCAGCGGTGCTAACAGGGCAGCCAGCTGACATGTGCTGTGACAGCACAGTTGAGGATCTGTGTGGAGCTCCTTCACCACAAACATAGGAGAACTTTGTCGAGGGAACAGCTGTTTATTCTTTAAATGGAAGGTCCACAAGATTTCGAGCACAACAGAAATGTCAGCTAATTCCAACACTTTGTACGACTGGAGCCGATTATTGAAGACCTTGTATGTGAGGAGCAGGATTTTAAGTTCTGGATTTAACAGGGAGCCAGTTTAGTTGCTACTATTTGACAACAAGGGCGACAAACCGGCTCACACAGGTTAAGTGTTTCACCACGGTCATTCAGTTTGAATCCAAAGTCGAGAAATCAGACAGAAACTCTGTGTAAGGGCCAGGTGGACGATAGATGATCATAAATAAGACTGGTTTTACAGCTGGGGTGGACGAGGCTAAGCACCAGGCTTTCAAATGAATTAACAGTCTGTCTGGTCTTTGGTTGATTGATAGGCTGGAAAATTGCTGCCACAATAGAAAGACTCGGGGGTGTTGATGTAAACTAATATAATTAAACTAATCGATTTGTTGATCAATTTATTAAGTCGTGTACTAACAGAGATTGTTGATTCATTTAAACGAACATAATAACCAATCACAGCAGATGGCCCCGCCCCTCCCTGAGCCTGGTTCTGCTGGAGGTTTCTTTCTGTTAAAAGGGAGTTTTTCCTTCCCACTGTCACCAAAGTGCTTGCTCATAGGGGGTCACATGATTGTTGGGTTTTTCTCTGTGTGTATTATTGTAGGATCTACCTTACAATATAAAGCACCTTGAGGCGACTGTTGTTGTCATTTGGTGCTGTATAAATAAAACTGAATTGAATTGGACTTGGAAGAGAGAGACCTAATGTTTCACTGTTTTACTCTTTGGTGCTGTTGTGGATACTGTATTGTTCTTTCTTTGTGATTTTTTTTTTTTGTTTAAGTTGTTTTTTGCTGGTTTTAGTTTGTTTTTAGTCTGTCTGGGAGCTGACACAGTCTCTGGAGAGTCCCATTTTGGGGGGTTTAATAAATTTGTCCAGATTTCTAGAAATGAGATGGTTTTGCTCCTGCTTCAAGTCTAAACTAGGCTTCAGTTAGCTTATGTGTTAAAACCTTGTGCACCTTTCTAAAAATCTAGCTACGTGTCAGGTCCACACACTCCACACCATCAGGTCCTGTTACTTCTGTTACTTCTTCTGCCGCCATTTTTAGGCACAACAGAAGTCAAAGCGAAGCTTGAACCTCTGTGTCATGAGTGGGAGTGAAGCATGTGTCCCAGCATGTGTGCGACATACAGCAGCCAGTCACACTCAGTGTTTGCTTCCTCCGTCTCATCACAGGTGAAGCTGAGGAATCGCACATGGAGAGCATCTGTGTGGAGTCCAGAGTGAGGGAGAAGCAAGAAGAGGAGGAGAAGAGCGATGTAATGAGGAGTCGCTCCTCCTCCACATCCTCCGAGGATTACATCATCATCCTCCCCGATTGCTTTGACACCACTCGGCCCCTGGGAGAGTCCATGTACAGGTATGAGCCGTGGCTTTGGAGTGTCTGGGAGAACCCTCGCCTGTGGGACAGTAATCAGTGCTTTCACTTTTTCTTTGTTCTTGGTCCCGCTGCAGCTCTGCTCTGTCCCAGCCCGGAGACGTCCAAGCCAAGACCGACACAGACCCAGATACCCCCTCAGCTGAGCGTCGGGACAGTGCCGCAGGAGAGAGGGAGGCGGACGAGGTGGATGAAGCGGCTCCAGGAATGGAGCTGTCAGGAGCCAGCAGTGCCAACGATATGCTGTGTACATCCCAGACGCTGGACGATGAGCCGCTGACTCCTGAAGTAGTCACACCGCCTAAAGCTGTCGTCACATCACAGTAAGTATGACAACGTTTCCTCAGAAAAGCTGGTCTGTTCCTCAGACTGACCGCTCCACTGCTGCACCACATCTGTACGACTGTAGCACCATTCATCTACAGCGTTTCAGGGCTAGACCTTCATCAGGCAAAGGAGATTACTAATGCTTTATTTCCTGCTTATATACAAATGATCAGCTGTCACAGCCAGTCACATTACACAGCTACACCAGCTACTTTCATAAAATAGTTACCAAAATATGTTAGATGGTGTGCTGTATCATATAAAAACATTTTTTCTTCATTTAAACAAGATTCAAATACAGCGAGCCGAGTTCATAAAACTAATGAAGCTTGTAAAGCTAATAAAACTAATGAAGCTTATGAAGCTAATAAAACTAATGAAGCTAATAAAACTAATGAAGCTAATAAAACTAATGAAGCTAATAAAACTAATGAAGCTAATAAAACTAATAAAACTAATGAAGCTTATGAAGCTAATAAAACTAATGAAGCTTGTAAAGTTAATAAAACTAATGAAGCTTGTAAAGCTAATAAAACTAATGAAGCTTGTAAAGCTAATAAAACTAATGAAGCTTGTAAAGTTAATAAAACTAATGAAGCTTGTAAAGCTAATGAAGCTAGTGAAGCTAGTGAAGCTAATAAAACTAATGAAGCTAATAAAGCTAGTGAAGCTAATGAAGCTTATGAAGCTAGTGAAGCTAATAAAACTAATGAAGCTAATAAAGCTAATGAAGCTTGTGAAGCTAATGAAGCTAATAAAACTAATAAAGCTTATGAAGCTAATAACTAATGAAGCTTATGAAGCTACTAAAACTAATGAAGCTTATGAATAGGGATGGGTATCGTTTAGGTTTTATCCGATATCGGTGCCAAATCGGTACTTTTGAAACGGTGCCGGTGCTTAAACGGTGCTCGAACCGGTGCTTAAAGAATGGAGAACACAAACTTCGTCCAAAAACCTCTCATGTTTTTATTTTTAGCAGTCTCTTTTTTTTCTGCAAAATGATAAGAACCGTAACAACATATAAACGTCATCTGTGCAAAGATTTATGTTTTTAAAGTGAAACAGTGAAAAATTACAGCGCTGTCAATATATGAATATCCAGACGTTGTACAAAAGTGTCCAATTCTGGCACACAATTGGACACCATGCCAGTTGAATTTTTTAGGTATTTAAGAGCAGACATTAATTAATTTTATTAACATGGCTAAAAATGCTTTTTTAAAAATACGTTTTTGAAGAATTAACCACACATTTACATGTTAATGGGCCTTTTCTGCTATGGAGCGCTTAATTGGCCTCTGGCCCTTTAAACTCTGAGGGGCTGTAACTTTGGTTTCTTTTGGTCAATTTGCATGATTGACACCTCTTTTTAATTGTTTGAGCCAATAGAGTCACAGTAACATGCCACGTTTATGTTAATTCAACCAATCAGACGTTCCAAGGCCAAAACCCACGTGGGCCCAAATTTACTGCATGTGACGTCTGTCCAGTCACGTGTCTATAGGTGGGTCTAAAATGGAGGTTGTTGACGGAAAACGACTCTGATGCGGCTAGGTAGGCGTGGTAACTGCTGATAATCACATGGCTACCGGCTACCGGCGAAAATAACGGAGGAAATCTGGACGGTAAGCCAATTTCTGTCTTGCGCATTTGCGCCGCTGTGTGTTTTTGTGGTCTTCTTTTGCGGCTCATTTAGTGAAACTTGGTGTTTGGAATTGGTGATAGCTCTGGAAGATAACCAGCCTTTCTTTAGCCGGTTACATGAAGTCTGGAGAATTTCTGGTTCGCCTTGTTTGTTTAGCGGACTTGTGCACATTTACGTAACTGCTCGTTTAATCATGGCTTGTTTTCGTTGAGTTTGGTGGTTGTAGAAATGGTTTATATGACATTTTAGCTGAGATTCAGAGGTTTCTGTGGATACCACACATGTCTGGACTTATATTTCTCACCCCGTGTTATAACCGATTAAACGTGATCGCCTCCTTTTTGCTCGCGGTACCGGGGGTGTGGGGCTTAAAGCACTTGTTGCAGGCTGCTGAGTTTGCATCTTTTGCTGTGAAGTACAGCCAGACTTTTGAGCGCTTCGCCTTGGGCATTTTTAATCTGTAGCTCTGCTCTAAAAGAACGTACGTACCTGGGCCCGCCTACTATCCTTGTAAAGGTAAAATGATTGGCTAGAATCCAAAGTGTATGACATCTCAAGAAAAAAAAAAAAAGCACCGAAATGTGCGCTGCTTTTCGGTCTGGTTACTACCGTTTATGTCAGAACCGGTGCCATAATGGCACCGGATACCGGTACCCATCCCTACTTATGAAGCTACTAAAACTAATGAAGCTACTAAAACTAATGAAGCTTATGAAGCTAATAAAACTAATGAAGCTTATGAAGCTACTAAAACTAATGAAGCTACTAAAACTAATGAAGCTAATAAAACTAATGAAGCTTGTGAAGTTAATAAAACTAATGAAGCTTGTGAAGCTAATAAAACTAGTGAAGCTAATAAAGCTAATGAAGTGGCACAGGCGTTGTTGTTGTGGGGACACTGTTTGTCTGATGGACAGTAAATGAGCGAAACAAACATGTTTGTGTTTAACAGCCCAGAGAGCAGCGCAGAGAGAGAGGAGGAGGATGCCGGCGCTGAGGAAGGAGCGCAGGGTTCAGAACTGTACCAGACTGAGGACGGTAGGCTCCTTACTGGGTCTCGCTGTCACTTTATTCACAGAACCACAGTGATGAAGTCCACGGTGATCGTATCTTTCTGTCTTGCAGAAGCAGCTCCTGAGTGCGCTCAGACTGATACTGAAGCTACTGACACAGAGAAGAGCGACCCCGAGGACCCCAGGTCTCTCTCTCTCTCACTCACACACACACACACACACACTCACACACAATGAAGCTATCATGTTTTTATTAGTCCATCCATCCGTTGGCTAGGTTTGATTTATCGTGCAGAGCCTACATGAGGCCCCTGATGCATCTTCTTTCAGTTTGTTTTTCAACTTCCTGTATCTGTTCTTCAGTATCGAGCGTACACACCACTGATACTACAAATCTCAGATATCAGAGTCCCACCATCATCCGATCACTTTGAATGTAGCTTCTAATAGAAACGGACAAACACAGGCTTCCAGGAGACGGGAGGCAGATTATCTGCTCGCTAACATAAAAGCTAAATAATGTCTTCATGTTAAAGTAGTGAGTGAGACTGTAACAAGCTGCCAGTCCAGCTGTCTGCTGCTGTTTGTCCGAGTTTACCAGGCTCACAGGCCGATTTACTGCCTTTGAGGCTCAGAAAGTGAAGTTAGTAATGTACAAAGGTTCAAATGAAGCTGATTGAACTGCAGTGCTGTTCGAAGTATGACTGTGTAGGCAGAGTCCTCACAGGTCAGCCTGAGGTCAGGTTAAGGTCAGCTCAGATGCACATACGTACAGGAGTCGTCTCACCTTGGCTCTGTGCTGAGAGCCTGACCCCGACCCCATCGTTGTGCTTCAAAATCCCAGCTGCCAACTAAAACAGAAGCAGAATAATGTTTTGGCCTCCCGAGTCAAATGACGAGCACTAACAGTTTGGATGGAGCATGAAGTCCAAGGATGCTTTTTGGTTTCTGTTTGCTGCTGTAACTTTTCCCCTTGCAGACAGCTAATAAATAAATTCACATCCATGAATAGTAAACACTGATAAGAGAGAACAAAAGGATTAACTCTCCAAATGTTTGCCCTCCTCAGGCAACAAGGCCTCACCGGCGGCCTGGTGAAAGGAGCTCTGTCAGTAGCTGCCTCTGCCTACAAAGCCCTGTTCACCGGACAAGGCCCCACACAGGTGACACATTTAGCAGCTTTTTTCTCCCATATTCACATTTGTGTATTTTGGAGTTTCAAGCCGATTTTCCAGTGTTGAAGTAAACGTAACATCTCCTCGTCACAGCCCAGGTTTGAACTCTTTTTCTCTCTGCATGATAGCGATGCAACACATAGGCGACACAGTTGTGGGGCTACACTTACATTAATCAGTCCAATGCAAAGCTAATTGCACTAGCTTGGAAAGGCTTTTAAGCTGGGGCTGCATCCCTAATCCAGGAGAGCAGGAGCCAGCTGCCAAAGGTGCTCCCTGATCAGACGGGTGCTGCCGATGCTCGATCAGTTCCTGACGAGGGGACGCCACACAGTGGGAATCGTGACATGTTGCTGCTGGTTTTATTTACATTTTACACAGCATGTTGTCAGCAGTCAGACCTTCAAACACTTCAGATACAGACTCATTCAGGCCTGTGCGGTAATCAGTAGCTGGCTCGCTCGACTGATCCGATCTTGTTTCCACCCAGCCTCCAGTGGATGCATCCACCCAGGACACCATGATGGCCGTGCTGGTGGAGATGGGTTTTGCAGACCGCTCTCTGAACCAGCGTCTGCTAAAGAAACACAACTACAGCCTGCTGGACGTGGTCAATGAGCTCGTTCAGATGACCGACAATGACTGGTACTCTACACGCTACTGATGACGAGAATTCCAAACTCTTCCTCCTTCTTTTCAGCTCTCCACTAATTTGCCCTTTTGGACCGAGGACTATACTACGAGCTTGTAAGGGGACATTCCAGCCAGCCCTGGATCCTCCAGCGGACCATCACCCACCCATTGTCTGTAGTTTTAGTACTTTCAGCGTAGATCTTGATAGTTGCAGGTTTTCTTTGCATATCTGTCTAAGAAAGGTGAAAACAGGCATTCTATGTCTTCAAATGTGAATCACACCACATGCTAACATCATGGAGTTTAACGAAGTGTGAAGCGTGAAAGCATTCGCTTCCATCAAACCTGAGCTAAAGTTGTGTTGGCTGCAGAAACTCCACAGTTGCTATACCTGCTCCTGTTGGTTGCAGGTATCCCAAAAAGCTACAAACGGCACCCTCACGCTTTTCCTTTGCTCAAGTCCACAGCAGCAGACTCTCACAGGTCGCCTACCGAACCCGCTCGCTCGAAGAAAATGCAGCTTCGTGCTGATGGTTCTGCTGAGGCATCGAGTCATCTCATCTCCTCAGTCTTGTTCGCCTCGTCGAGTTGGCTCCATCACACCAGCTGGTGGTGCATGTTTCTGCGTATTGTGGTGAAAACTGTAACAACCAGCTTGACTGCTGTTCACAGAGCTAGCATTGTTTGCAAATTTCCTTTCATTAGATATCATTGACCTGTGTCCCAGAGCCAGGCTCACACAGCTCGTCTGCACAGTGTCAGCTTCAGGTTTGCTTCTTTCTCTGTTTTATTGGACCAGCCATTCCAACAGCTACTAATAACTTTATTATTGGGTTGTAAATAATCAAACTGACTGTAGGTAAGCAGAACTGGTCAGGTGATGTAGTGTGTGTGAGGCTTTACTGTATAAGAAATCTGACCCTTTGGTGTTTCCAGAGCTCCAGCTGGAGGAGCAGGACTGCTCCGACACATTCATGTTGATGTGACTTGTGATGATGAATGCAATGAAGTACTTTGATGTTTAAATAGCCGTGCTATTCAAAACACACATTCCTCCTTTTTTTTGAGTCAGTTTCCCAGAACTCACATATGTGCTCAGACCAGATCATCCATAACAACTCACTGAAATCTGAGTAACGCTCCTTCATGGTGGTAAAGACGTGTGTGATGAGCTTTTTGCAGCGTGCCGTTTTGGTTGCACGTTACCTTTGTCCTGTAACTTTAGTCCGTCACTAAAACTAAAGGGATTTTCTCATATACATTAAATACAACATGTGTGCATAACCTGTTTTAGAGAAGTCATTGAAAACCATTTCCACTCAGTGTAGCTGAAACTTTGAGTCGGACTGTTAGCTGGTGTGTGATTTACTGCTGTTGTTGAGTTGTGAGTCAGTGGTGGTGAACAGACTACACTGTCCCACTGGATGATGGTTAACTAGCTAATCAACCAGGTTTGTTTAGCACTCAGAGCTGCAACCTCGCGGAGAACCACAGTTTACCCAGAACTGCAGTGGAAACGCACCCAGTTCCTCTGAATAGAGCTATCGTAGCTAAACTTAATGAGCAGCAGCGTACATTCTTCCTTTGCTGTCACACAAAGCTGTCTCCACATTCAAACATCTGACTTTCTCTGTAAGGACCCCTCTATGTGTTTCATCTTTTTATTTCCCCCTGACTCACCTACCCATGTTTACATGCTTCTACTGTTTTGATGGGAGACGCAGTCCTGCTGGCATCAGTTTTGTGGCTTTAGACGAAGTTCATTATCAGCTATTTGCTTTCAGTTCTCCCATCAGATGAAGGATTTAAGATGGGCGGACGGCGGGCAGACATGACATGCTTGCCTGTTCGGTTTGTGGAGAGGCGCTCATTAGGATCAGCTGAGGGGCCCAGGTGATGGCGACTTGATTTCAGCATTAAGGTTTGGTAACTATAGTAACACCTTTGGAAATGGATTTTCCTCCATCCACTAGAGAAAGTTCAAAAGAGGTGTGCGGGTCATGAGGCGCTCGTTGCCACGTTTGTTGTGAATCCCAGACACACGTGGCTCCATACGCTGACTTTGATGGCGCTTTGTCAGGTGTGCACAGTAAGGTCGCTGCTCTTGTCTGCTCTTTCCTTTTGCTCGTAGCTGGACCCTGAGCTGACTTCATTAGTAAAGTAGTGGCTGAGTTAGTTTAAGTTCTGCTTTGACTGCTTGAAGGCTGTTTGGAAGTTTGACGTCGTGTCTTTAGGCGTGCTAGTTAAAGCTGTTCTGCAGTTTTAGTCTCATACTTTGTAATAAAGGATGTTTTGTTGGTGTGGGTGTGAAGGGAAAACCCTTTAATAAAAGATTGCGATACACTGCGTGCTACTATACTTTATGCCGTTACACATCCACGTAACCTCACGTCACATGGTACCCTGTCTGTGTCGGTCTGCACTGGTGTGTGGTTCATGGGAAGGATATGCAACATGTCTGTGCAGTCCAACAGGAAAGCAACAGTGTGGGTGGAGCCTGAGGCAGACGTGCAGGTCACATGCTGGGTGGTTGAAACGATTTAAAGAACAGCATGAGCTCTGTGTTTGTTATAACTTTTTGTCTTTTCTGCAGCTGCCTGAAGGACCAGCCACGGGTCCAGCCAGTATAGCCCCTACACTGGGCCGCGTTTTTGACTCAAACAGCTCCAAACAACATCTCACACGGATGTTTAGATTTTTAAAACGCAAGTGGCATTCATCAGTTTTAGGCATTCATTATTTCTTTTATATTAGCGTTTCATAAATCATGCTGTCGGGTTTCACCCTCTTGGATAGGTAATTAATTTGAAAGGTAAGAATAAAAGTGTCCTGGAACAGGTTCAGTGTGGCCTGCTTCAGATGAAGGTCATATGTGTGCCGTGTGTCATCGTGCTGAAATGAGTCGTCATGTGTGCCAGAAGCTCTGGTTGGATGAAATATGTTAAAATTGGGGAAGAAAAACGGGGGATGGCTCGAGCTTTTTTCTGTGTTGCACTTTATGAATATTGTATGATGTACAAATCAATATGTCTCCAATTAAATGCATTACACCCACCTGAGGTTTCTGCTTCGTTTGCTTGTTAGAAGCATCACGTGGAACTAAAAAGGTCACGTTTGTGATGTCACCTTTAAATAGAAGCAACAAACATGCTAAATGAATGTCATCATATATGTTTCACAGTGTCAAAGATGGGACTGTTGAGCGTCTTTGAGCAAGTATCTTGTAACATGGTACCTCCTTTTTAAACAGGAAGTGACCTCTGACAGAGGCGGGTTTGAGGACAGCAGTGGTTTAGGCTGAGGAGGAGAGAAAAAGAGTAACTGAGGAGAGTTTGGATCTCACGTCCATCAGAGGCTGTCAGAGCACGATTAGGTGGAGGAGGAACAGTGCTGCTAGTAGCATCAAATACTATTCTGGGATTATTCTGATTATGATTTTTTTTATTTTGTTGAAATAAGATCTTGACTTTCACTGCCTCATAAAAGAGGAAAAATTCTCTATGGACAGCCAAACCCTTAGTCTGCTACAGACGTTTTTCAGTAGGAACATCGATTATTTAACCAGGGGAGGCAGCAGGGAGCAACCTGATCTATAAAGGCAAGGCAGTGCTCACTGAAAGCATGTACTCAGCATTCTCATCAGGTAAGGCTAGATAATGGAGAAGAGTGTGTCCTGCAGTGTGAGTAGTGCCACATACGTGTTAAACAAACCCATGATGCTAATGAATCATTGACATGAGCTAAAGTCCCTGACTGTGATGATCCTGACATAATAGTCAAAGATGCACAAAGCTTTATTCAAATACTATAACAGGGCTGAGCTTTCCCAATTTTAGGAATAATCCTCTTCATTAGACATAAAAATATCTTTTTTATGCAGCCACATGGTGCACACAATGTTCTGAAAACTGGGAGATTTTGTTCTCGCGTTTCACTGATAAACAGAACGAGCCATTTCAAATAAACAAATTGTTCATTATAGACACTAAAACGGGCTCCGCGTGGGCACACCCACTCCGGCCTGAGTGGTAAATGGTAAGTGGACTGCACTTTTATCTATGCTTAAGCAACTTCTTTCACACCACAACACGCACTGTGATGGATGCACTGGAGGCAGCTACGGGTTCAGGAGCCTTTTGGCACGCAGACTGGAGGAGTCACAGATCAGACCACTGACCAACCCCACCACCTGAGACACAGCTGCCCCTAAGTGTGGGTTCCACCCTGCCCATACGTACCCACTGTGGGCAAGCGTGGACCAGTAAACGTGTGTGTGAAGAAAATGAAGCCACAGAACATGTTTTCATCACATTGAAAAACTTTACTGCTGAAGAACTCAACAACTGAATCAGACCGTGTTCTGTTTACTGACAGAGTCAAAGATATTTAACAGGATCTGTTTGTGGCTGTGTTTGCGTGGTTGAACGACTTGATAATGTAGCGATTTACATATTATGTAACAAATTAAAGATCCCCAGCTTACAGCTGAGAGGAGACACAGATCCCTTGGAGCTTTGTCAGGAAGGGCAAACCTGTGGCAACCCAATCTGAATAAGGTTGCAACCAAAATCCAAGCTTAACCCTATAGAAAATGTATTCACTGTGCTTAAAAGCCAGATTTATACCAGGAAACCAGCTGAAATGAGCTATGCCAGTTCTGCCAAAGGGAGAACAGCCAGAATCGTACTGACATAGTAAGTTTAAAACAGCGTCCAGTGAGGAAGACATGGATACGAAGCCAAAGGTGAACAGTAGTGACTAACGTCAGACTGACGAGGAGCACTTCCTCTCTCAGATTCAGCTCCGAATGAAAATACAGGAAGTGAACTGTTGGTTATCTTCCGCTCCGGACTGCGTTCACTGCTGTCACACAGGAATTTCCCAGCTTCTGGGATAAATAAGAGGAAGACGGGATAACAGGCTACATAACGAGTGCAGCCAGCTGCCACAGGAAGTGTTTACGTGCGGGTCAGCGGCGTGATCAACCATTAACCAACCGAGGCTCGGGTGCAGCAGGAATGAGCATACAGACACGGGCTGCTTCATAACAGAGACCCACGGCGGCCAGGTACGTCCCGAGCCCGGTGCTGTCACGGGCACGTCCCGAGCCCGGTGCTGTCACGGGCAGGAGGTGTAGAAACTGGGAAAGGCGGCTGCTGTTTGTGTGTGCTCCGCTTTTGAGCCCATATAGCAGCGGCTCCGGTGCTGTAGGCGTCTCGCTCACACTCGTTCCAAGTGTTACTTTGTTCAAATATTAAGAATGAACGTTTTCACGGAGCGCTTATAGAGACGAGTAGAGACGCGCGTTCAAACCTGTTACAGCAACGTTTTAATGAACGCATTTAAACGCACGTCTGCGTCACCCTGACGATACAGCGCTGTAATACTTTGTTCACTGGGCTTTGAGCCTGGGAATCCACTAATGACGGACGCAGTCACACATCCACGTGATCCACTCCCACATCTTTTTTCAGGCCTCGAGCCTCCCGGGCCTGGCACATCCAGATCACTGGTCCCATCTTCCACAACATGAATAGTTTTTCCTTATAATTCAGAAAATGATTTGAAACTGTTGAATTTCAAATGCACAGTCCAGCTGCTACAGGAGTGTCAAAGATGAGGACTGTTTTTCCCATCGCTCCTGATTTGTTCTGGAAAATCTGCCAGCTGTACCCAACGCACCCACTACACGAACAAAAGAGAAATCTAAATCACATCAGCGCACAGATCTCGTGTGGATGTCGGCGTCCTCACATCCTTCTGTCTCTTCATGTAATCCCAGACACACTCGATGATGTTGCGATCAGGGCTCTGCGGGGCCGGACCATCACTTCAGTACTTCTTGTTCTTCTTTACCCTGAACATAGTTCTTCTTGACTTTGGCTGTGTTTGGGCTCGTTGTCCTGCTGTAGTGTACATTTGGGGCCAGTAAACAATCATTTATGTTTCTGAAAGCATTCTTTGTTTACAGCATGTTTTCACACCTGCCTAAAACTTTTGCACAGTGTGTGTGTGTTAGTTTTTTTGCTTGTTTTTTGTAATCTTTTGTTTCTTTAGGTATGGGAGCTGCTCCAAGCCAATGTGAGGGTGTCACCGAGGACTGTCTCCAGCCCAGCGGGGCGGGACAGGAAGATTACAACCAGCCTATCAGTGAGAAGGACAGCATTAAGAGGACCAGCTTGAGCAGGAGATGCAGCTCAGCAGACACTGTTCACTGTCCCACCTGTCAGGGCACCGGGCGTATACCCAGAGGTAGTGAACCAACACACACACATGCACACATGCATGTCTGGTTTGATATCCTCGTGGGGACCTCCCATTGACATAATGCTTACCCTGGCCATCAACAATGAATGCGTAACCCTGACCCTAAACCTGAGCTTAACCCAGCTGTAACCCTGACACTGAAACCACATGTTGAGTGTGAAAAAAGCCTTCAGCCCTGTGGGGACCTGGATTTTGGTCCCCACCGGTATAGTAAGAACCCGTACACACACACACACACACACACACACACACTCGTGCTGTAACTTTCTTATAAATATTAGACTTTATTAAAAGTCTCTGAGTTGATGAACTCTGACATGAGCAACTCTTTTCAGCAGTAATGCACACCACGTGTTTCAATGGGAGCCTCACAGCCGCCTTTATTTTAGAGCTGGGTGATGAATCTGATGTTAATTTCACTTGTGAAGCTGACAGTTGGGCTGCAGCCTTTCCCACTGTCACAGGGTGAGAAGCATCCCAGTAAGGTCTAATCTAAGAACCTTGTTCCAACTGTGTTACAGGTCAGGAAAGCAAGCTGGTTGCTGTCATTCCCTGTACTGACCAGAGGCTGAGACCCAGACACACGTAAGAGTGCTGCTGATACTTGTTGTATTATGCATTTCTGTTTCTCATGTTTTGTCCTCACTCAGGAAGCTGTATGTTGCCTTGTCTGTCGGGCTGTGCCTCCTGGTCAGCATCCTGGTGTTGTTCTTCCTGTTTCCGCGCTCCGTGATTCTGTCTCCAGTAGCCGTCAAGTCATCCTCTGTTTACTTCACTCATGACGGCGTGCAGATTAACATCACGGTGAGAAGAGAGGGACGGGCTGTGATGAATGGAGCAGTCAGGCTGTGGAGGGAAGGACGGGATGATGGCTCTTTGCTTTCTTTTGTAGAACGTGTTGAACATCAGTAATAACAACTTTGCAGCGGTGCAGGCCTACAACCTGACAGTACAGGCGCTCAACTTTGGCACGGTGCTGGGAACGGTGTCCATTAAGAACGTCGTGTCTGTCAAACCTCTGTCCATGAAAACGGTGAGATGTGATGCAGTCACCACAGCTGTGAGAGAAAGGAGCACACACCTGTCCTTCTATGTAGAAGTGCAGCGAGACAGGATAAGAACAGAAAAGCAGATAAATAAGAGCGTGTTTGTGTTCTTACTGTTTGCGTCCCCGCGTTTCCTTCTCCTGCCCTGGTCTGATGATTTCTGCTGTGGCATTAGCTCAGCAGCTTTTATATTTGAATGAAATGTGCAAATTGGTTTTTATGTATCGGTGATTGTTGTTCCATTGATACCTGCTGTGTGAGGAGGTCTAAGCTTTGGGATGTGCGAATCTTTTTCCAGTTTTTCCCATTGAGCAGTACTGTTTTCCTGGTGATAGTCGGGGCCACAGGCAGGACTGTTTTCATCTGTTTGGCGTTTATGTTTAGTTCTTCCAGATCACCATGTAAACAGACGGAGGGGCATAGCGGGATGTTGTGGTCGACGGTTTGGTAGTTTTTTTTCTTTCCAGAAGTTGTGTATCGATGGACAGACCAGGATGTGTTAACGTGGTCATCAGTGATGTGTGCAGATGTCTGAGTCAGTCAGTCCCATGGTGTGCATCCTGTGCCGTGTGAGGACTGTAGTATTTTAAATTGTTGGTGTTGTTAGTGCAGACTCTATTCCAGATTGGACTGTCTGTGTGGATGTTGAAGTCTTTTGCCGTTTGTTGATTGGAGTGTGAGGTGCATTGTCATTAGAGGGTAATAGTGTATTCAGAGTGTTTTTGGTGACTTTGCAGTTTTATTGATGCTGTCTTGCAGTGATGGTTGTGCCAGCTGAGTGTTGTTGATACTTTGCTTTGGTGGAGTGTTTGAGTTGGTTATATTGGAGAAACTGTTTCCTGTCAATGAGCTGTTGAAATGATTGTGATCAAACATGTGACAGAGGTGTGTGACAGAGGTGTGTGACGTGTTTTCTATTTGCAGTGAAGTCGGGGAGTTTTAGGTGCAAATATAGTGTTTTTTTTCCTTGTCTGGCACCTCTGTGAATTTGTTGAGATTAAGGTGTTTGTTACAACTGCTGCTTTTGGTTTATCGTAGAGTGTTTTGATCCATCGGATAAACGACGGCCCAAAGCCGTGTTTTTCCAGTGTTTTCAGGAGAAATGTCCAGTTTAGATGGTCAGAGGCTTTTTCTGCATCCAGTGAGAGGTTAGTTGTTATGGTTACTGTGGTGAGACAGATGTATGAGGCTGAAAAGTCTACGTGTATTATTTGAAGGATGTTTGCTTTTAATGAATCCCGCTGAAAGAGAGATAACCGATTCAATGCTGATTGTTTTGATGTCTGTAACTGCAGCAGTGAATAGGCTCTTTGTTTGTTTTGAGCTGTATTTATGTGACATGTTTGTAACATTCGGAGAGATATCCATCTAACCAGAACAGATTCTCACATATCCCAGTCACCGATGAGGGCTTTATCTGGTTTGTTCATGAAACAAAAATGAACATTGAAATATTTCATTTGTCCAGAGGGGTATTTCCTCACTGATGGATCTGATTTCTCTGTTATTTCACAATATTTTTGTGCTTTTTTTTTTTTTAAGGAAGATTACTGTTGTTGAGGCTTTGTTCAACAAGTATCACAGGAAGTGAGGAATGACTCCGCATCTCTCTTTCTTCGCAGTACTCCTTCATGATACCCATCCAGCTGACAGACCCTGGTTTGAGGTGAGCCTAAGTGCGACGAATTTATGGTCAGAGCGGTTACTGCGGGGTCAGAGGTCACTGAATCATATCTATTCTAATGCATTTGCTGTCTAACAGCAGATGTGTGACACAAAGTATCCAAGTCTGAGTCTTTCTCTGTAGACTTAAATCTGACGTGTATTCGTCAGTCTGGTGTTTGAAGGTTACATTTTACACAGGTAATGTAGAAAGCTGGTGAACATTGTTCAAAGTATTGGTTTGCATTGTGAAACGATCATCCAGCTCTGCTTTGTGTTACGCTCTCATTTAGCAGCTGGTGCACACTTTGTCCCACTGACTGAGCAGTGATGGGGTTTCTCTTCTGTGTCTAAAACAGTTTGTGAAATCAATCTTCTCACTTCTGTTTCTGCTGTCTTCCCTCTGCAGTAACTACTGTAAGAAAGAGTCATTGCCTGTCCATATTCTGTATGTGAACCTACAGTAAGTATGACATCATCCTGTTTTTGTTTCAGCAGGCTCGTAGTCTTCTTGAGTTTGTGCAGAAAATACAATAAAGAAGTTTTAAAGTTAGATGTTAACAAGCTTATATTAACAGTGTGATTTAGTAGGTCTTTGCTCTTGGCTGTTTTAATTGATTCTACATTATTTGAAATCTGAACATTTTAAGCATAAAGAGATTGACAGAAGCTGTTTGATCCGATCACAGCTGAGGTATGAACATGTCCTGACTGTAGCCAGCAGTGATTACCTGAATATACAAGGCTGTATATGGCAACAGCAGCCAGATCAGATGGTCCTGAAGGAGCAGTGAGTCTGCTTTGGTCTTCATGAATGTTTGCTGGTACTTGTATGTGACAACGAAATATGTAGGCCATCCTTCTTCTTCTCCGCTCCCAGCAGGGAGTCGGTGAGTGAGAAGTGTCTTCAAACTCGGGCTAACACACAGCTGTGAAGGTCTGCAGTTTCCAGCTTGTTGATTTTCATGGTGATCTCTGTGCAGGATATCACTGACAGTCTTCTGCCTGGCCCGCTATGAGCAGCTGTCCCTGGAGACGTACGAGTACATCGACTGTGGAGCGAACAACACCGTACCACACAGCATACAAGCCGCATCGACCTGATGGAGGCACAGATAACAAATGCTGTGCACGTGTCTGTGAACTAGAGTAATGTGCTTTGTAATATTTAGAGCAGGATGCTGTCTTGGCTGGATGTTGAATGACTGGAAAATCATTGTGAAGGTTAACAGCTGCTTTGGTTTTGAATTAAACTGACTCTGCCTGGGCTGCAGAGGAAGGTGAAACGGTGCTGTGGGCCAAACCAGTGAGCTAAGGTGTCCCGTTCACATGGTCTCACTGTGATGTGCTGGAAGTCACGTGGTAACCATGTGACCCTGATCACTGTAGTCAGTCCATTAAAATGGCCCAGCACCTACAGGATGGCACCCAGTGTGGTCCAGCATGTGCTGCCCCCTCTGTAAGCTGGAATCCTATAAATCATTCGATGGCATGTCTGCTAATGATCTTCAAATAAAGCTCAGTATTTGTCTTTTTGAGAGCTTATTCACCAAACTTACTGCAAAAGACATGAGCAAGTATTCCAAGTATGATCGTCTCTGTTTGAAAGTCGCTGTTCAGTAATTGTACCTTCATCATTTTGGTCTTCCTCTCCTTAGCCAAGTTCTATTTACACACAAACACACACCTGCTCTTCAGGGTTTTGGGGTTTTTCTGTATATTTTCTGCCTTCTCTTTATTTCTTGTGTTTATTATCCATCTGAAGTGGAAGTGTGAGGCTTTGCAGCTACTTTTAAAAAGATCTTTAAGAAACTTTATGCATCAAAATACCTTTGCAGGTCACACAGCCTGTTAAAATGAATTGGCTTAACATTTAAGTAAATGGAGTCTTTAACACATGTAAGTGCAGTAATACCATGTTCTGGTTTTTGGTGCATTGATGAAATGACAGCGCTAAAATGACGCGGTTTCCTGTAAAGCTTCCTGACACACATTTCCTCTCCACAAGTCCAATAAAGCTATGTGAGCCCGTTTGAGTCCTGTGTTTGATGAATGAATGCGGGGGGGGGGGGGGGGGGGGGGGGGGGGGGGGAACAAAGCCAACTGTAACAATGAATGAAACACAGCAGCATCGTGGCTTTAAAACAGTCAAATCAGCTCCTGCTAGTTGAAGTTTGTTAGTCAGCCCAGTGTTTCCAGTCCTGTGTTAAACACAGACAGCTCCACTGCTGTGAGAGATGATCAGAGGCTGCAGACGTACAGACATCCTGGACTAAAGTGTCCGTACGGATACTCGTGTTAACCAAAGTGAGAAAGTACAGGCTCTGAAAAGTACTCAAAGTAACTCCTTGAATGTTTAATGAACCTGGTGCTATATTAATGTAATATTAAAATAATATTAGTAGATGGGAATAAAAACTTTATTTCAGTCTAAATGTTAATCCTACTTGTCCTCAGCTTGAATCAGTTAAATGAAGCATGAGCAGAATAAAAAGAAGGAATCATTCAGATCTGTTTTCTACTGCGTCCACTGTAGAGGGTGACTTTGCCTCTAAACAGGGAAATGAGCACAGTCAGGGTTTAGCAAGTGGGGGAACATTAAAGTCAGATGTTGTCACTGATTGTGAATCACAACTCACAGCCATCTCTATCGAGAGCTTCAGTGATCAGCTGATCGAGGGTACTGCTGCTCACGGCTCTTTGTGGATGTAAAGAATTGAATTCAACAACATGTCAGCTGATGTTTTATGAATTGTCTGGGCTGATTTCTGTCCTCTACACTGACAGTATACTATTTATACTGTCTTATATTAGACACTATACAGCTGGCATGAAGGTGAATGAATCTCAGCATCATCAGCTAAAAATCCAGAGCATTCTC
Source organism: Pelmatolapia mariae (assembly GCF_036321145.2). Lineage (NCBI taxonomy): Eukaryota > Metazoa > Chordata > Actinopteri > Cichliformes > Cichlidae > Pelmatolapia > Pelmatolapia mariae. Next base: position 1,633,867 of record NC_086230.1, on the reverse strand, counting down.
ATTCCCAACATGTAACATACTGACGATTTGTCACATTTTGTCGGTATGTTACGTGTCGGGATGAGAACGTGTTGTAATAATCGTATTAATCTCTGCTACACTTGATGTAACCTAACTCTGACCATGAGCACAGCGGCTGCTGAGCAACAGTCCAGCACACTGTTGTTTACTTTAACTCCACCACAGTACAGCAAACTAACCTGTTTATCCAGCACTAACCTGCAGAGGATTATCATGCAGCCTCTAAATGACACTGTGAGACAAACTGCAAACACACAGTTGTCGTGTTTGCTGATGGTTGTTGAACTGATAGAAGTCACTTAAAAAATACTGATCCATTTATGTTCACTCCTGGCTAGGCAGATGCTGAAGTACTGCAACTGCAGTTTACGCACACCTGCAGTCATTCTGGTGCTGTGCAGAAAAATAAAAACAGTGGCCCACTTTAATCCCGGACTATTTCACACGGTTTTGCCTCTTTCATCTCATTTTGTGACATCCTCTGGTGATTAATACACCAACAGGACTGCCTTTCACGTGTTGCTGTTGAGGCTCAAATCAGGTTGATGTTTGAAGGTGTGATGAAATAACTCCCCTTAAAATCAAAAGTATGTCTGCTTTGTAAATGTAAGGAGTGGAAAGTACAGATATTTCTTTGATAACGTAGGGAGTAAAAGTAAAACATTGTCAGGAAAAAAATACTCGAGTAAAGTACAGATACCTGAAATTTCTACTTAAGCACAGTAACAAAGTATTTGTTAGGCCCCCTGCTGGACAGAAGACAAAACTGGAAAATATGGGAAGGACTGGAGACACTAGAGAGAGTCAGCACAGAAAAGGCTAAGCAAAGAGCAAAGTTAAGGTGGGAGGACAAATTTACACAAGAAGGCAGCTTCTTAATAACCTGTGTCTGCATTGTTATATTTTCTCATGATTTTATGGCTATACGTGCATCTGTGTTTCATGCCTTAAATTTCTCTCTCCACCCTTTGCAAAGCACACAGTTGCCCTGTGCCAGTGCTGTTTGAATAAATCTGGCTTGACTGTCACTGTGATCATAGTAATCATGACCCTGATCTCTCCTTTTTGTGTTCAGTGTGTTACACATTCATTGTCAGACACCCACACCTGTTTGTGTGTTTGAGCATGTGTATGTGAGAGAGACCAAGCACTGAAGCTTCATAAGAGTTTTGCTGCCTTCGCTGTACAGTGTGAATATGTGTCAAACTGTCTGAGGGTCCTGCTATAACTCCAGTAACAGACACATGGACGGAGTCATTTTCATTTATTATCTCATAGATGCAGAAGCAGCTGCTTCCACACATGCTGCAATAGTCATGAGAGAGTTGAGGCTTTCCCTTTCCTCACCACTGCTGGGTGTACTGCAGAGACTGGAAGATAAATGGATAATAGATCAATATTTGTAATAGATGGGCCGTTACCAAGACGACTGATCCTGATAAACATAATGAAAATGAGTCATTGCCAGTCTACAATGACAGGCCAAGCCTTATCACAGGAATTCAATGATACCTACTGAGAACCTGTTGGGAATCTTGGGGTTGTGATGGTCATCCATCTTCAGGTCACCTTCACAGTGATGCTGACTTCCAGCTACAAACAGCACATGGAAATGTTACCTCTCTTGTTTACCTCTCATCCCATTAGGCTGCCCCTCCCCAAGCCTGGTTCTAGCAGAGGTCTTCTTCAGATTACTTTGCAGCGTAATCCTCTTCGAGGAAACTGTTGTTATGCACTGGTGCCATATAAAAAATAAACTGAACTGAAACACAGCACCGGGCTCTGAATTTGATGTGATGTCCTGGGGGGGTTGAACAGGGCTTGTTGAGAGCTCTAACACAAGGAAACAAAGTCAGACCACAAGGAGCAGGAGACCTGATTACCACCTTAAGACCGATCCCACTCATCACTAATGTGAGTGATTTGCACAAGAGCCAAATCAAACAAACTGAATGGACAGAGCTGTTACACTGATATTTAAGGTGTGTTCACTAAATCATAACATTGATTTGTTCTGTGTGTAACCTGTAGCTGTGGAGGCTGGCATAGGTGAGGGAGATGCTGTAGGGACAGTTAACCTTCTGAAAAAATGATGTGTGTGCTTCTAGCTGACCACACGGCTAACTTGCTGCTGCTGTCCTTAGAATGATCTCAGCCAAACGAATGGCTGACAAGAGAGAGAATGAGGCAGTGAATGATGAATCCTTTGTTGTCCACTGCCAAGAAAGCATTACATCAATGGGTGCTGATATGTGAGAGTGTAGAGCAGCCTGTGTGGCCTGTCACGAATCATTCAGATGCCGGATAATTCAATTCAGTTTTATTTATACAGCGCCAAATCACAACAACAGTCGCCTCAAGGTGCTTTATATTGTACAGTAGAGCTTACAATAATACATACAGAGAAGAACTCAGCAATCAAATGACCCCCTATGAGCAAGCACTTTGGTGACAGTGGGAAGGAAAAACTCCCTTTTAACTGCTTCCACAGGAGAGGGGCCTGAAAACTGAAGGCTCTGCCTTCCATTCTACTTTTAAATACTCTAGGAACAACAAGTAAGCCTGCAGTGTGAGAGCAAAGTGCTCTAATAGGGTGATATGGTACTACAAGGTCATTAAGATAAGATGGGGCCTGATTATTTAAGACCTTGTATGTGAGGAGCAGGATTTTGAATTCTGGATTTAACAGGAAGCCAATGAAGGGAAGCCAATACAGGAGAAATCTGCTCTCTCTTTCTAGTCCCTGTCAGGACTCTTGCTGCAGCATTTTGGATTAACTGAAGACTTTTCAGGAAGTTTTTAAGACTTCCTGATAATAATGAATTACAGTAGTCCAGCCTGGAAGTAATAAATGCATGAACTAGTTTTTCAGCGTCACTCTGAGACAGGATATTTCTAACTTTAGAGATGTTGCACAAATGGAAGAAAGCAGTCTTACATATTTGTTTAATATGTGCATTGAAGGACATGTCCTGGTCAAAAATGACTCCAAGGTTCCTCACAGCATTACTGGAGGCCAAGGTAATGCCATCCAGAGTAAGAATCTGGTTAGATACCATATTTCTAAGATTTTCAGGGCCGAGTACAATAACCTCAGTTTGATCTGAATTAAGAAGCAGAAAGTTAGCGGCCATCCAGGTCTTTATGTCTTTAAGACATTCCTGCAGTTTAACTAATTGGTGTGTGTTACCTGGCTTCATGGATAGATAGAGCTGCGTATCATCTGCATAGCAGTGAAAATTTATGCTATGTCTTCTAATGATGCTGCCTAGGGGAAGCATGTATAATGTAAACAGAATTGGTCCTAGCACTGAACCCTGTGGAACTCCATAATTAACCTCAGTGTGTGAAGAGGACTCTCCATTTACATGAACAAATTGGAGTCTATTAGATAGATATGATACAAACCACTGCAGTGCAGTACCTGTAATACCTACAGCATGTTCTAATCGCTCTAATAGGATATTATGGTCGACAGTATGGAACGCTGCACTGAGGTCTAGCAGGACAAGCACAGAGATGAGTCCACTGTCAGAGGCCATAAGAAGATCATTTGTAACCTTCACTAAAGCTGTTTCTGTGCTGTGATGAGCTCTGAAACCTGACTGAAACTCTTCAAATAAGCCATTCCTCTGCAGATGATCTGTTAGCTGTTTGACAACTACTCTTTCAAGGATTTTTGATATGAAAGGAAGGTTGGAGATTGGCCTATAATTAGCTAAGACAGCTGGGTCTAGAGATGCTTTTTAAGTAAAGGTTTAACTACAGCCAGCTTGAAGGCCTGTGGTACATAGCTGATTATTAGAGATAGGTTGATCATATTTAAGGTTGAAGCATTAATTAATGGCAGGACTTCTTTGAGCAGTTTTGTAGGAATGGGGTCTAAAAGACACGTTGATGGTTTGGAGGAAGTAATTATTGAAGTTAACTCAGAAAGATCAATTGGAGAAAAAGAGTCTAACTTAACATCAATGGTACTGAAAGTAGCTGTAGATAATATTACATCTGTGGGATGATTATTGGTAATTTTTTCTCTAATGATAAAAATTTTATTTGTGAAGAAGTTCATGAAGTCATTACTAGTTAATGTTAAAGGGATGGTTGGCTCAACAGAGCTCTGACTGTTTGTCAGCCTGGCTACAGTGCTGAAGAGAAACCTGGGGTTGTTCTTATTTTCTTCAATCTGTGATGAATAGTAAGATGTTCTGGCTTTGCGGAGGGCTTTCTTATAAAGCAGCAAACTATTTCTCCAGGCTAAATGATGATCCTCTAAATTTGTGACACGCCATTTCCTCTCCAGCTTACGAGTTATCTGCTTTAGGCTACGTGTTTGAGAATTATACCACGGAGTCAGGGACTTCTGATTTGAGACCTTAGTTTTCACAGGAGCTACAGTATCCAGAGTCGTACGTAGTGAGGAGGTAAAATTATTAACAAGATGATCGACCTCTGTTGGAGTAGCGTTCAGATAGCTGCTCTGCTCTATGTTGGTACAGGGCATTGAAGATGATAACAGTGGGTGGATTATATTCTTAAACTTAGTTACAGCGCTTTCAGAAAGACATCTACTGTGATAAAGTCTACTCTCCACTGCTGTGTAATCAATTATTGTAAATGTAAATGTTATCAGGAAATGATCAGACAGCAGAGGGTTTTCAGGAAACACTGTTAAATGTTCAGTTTCTATGCCATATGTTAAAACAAGATCTAGAGTGTGATTAAAGTGGTGGGTGGGTTCTTTTACATTTTGGGAGAAGCCAGTTGAGTCTAATAACTGTCGTGGTTCTGGGTCATTTGACCCAGCTTTTGAGTTTATGGTGTTTTTTTTCCCCCGTGTTATAATGTTTTAGTTTTCTATTAGTTAGTATTGAGTTAAACTTGGTTATGGCTGCTATGTTTAGTTATATTTCTGTCTCCATGTTGTCTTGTCAAAGTCTCATCTCACCTTCCTGTTTACATGTTTTTCTCCCTGTGTTTTGTTCCATGAGCAATAAATCAGATAAGAAGTCTGAGTGTTACGCCGAGAGATGCGGTGAGGGAAACATCAGACTTCACTCTGTCTTAACTGAAGTAATTGCTTTTTTTCTCTTGCCAATATCATGCACATACAGACAGCAACATCTCAAAATGGCCCCCAATCCATTTCCTGCTCCCTTTAAATACTCTAAAGACCACGCCTTCTCAATTCAGACTGGCCTATAAAAGAGCTGCAATTGAGGCAGGCCACCTTTTTACTGGGAAAACAAGATGGCCACCACAGAGGTAACCTGCAAAACACTTTATTACATGAATGCTTCCCAACACTGAGAAATCAGACAAAAAGTCAGAGTAAGGATTAGGCTTAGAGATGATAACAAATAAAACTGTTTTTTCAGTTTTCCAGCTTGGCTGGACAAGGCTAAGCAGCAGGCTTTCAAATTAACTAAAACTCAATCTGGGTGTTTGGGTGATCAATAAGTGGAAGTAGATAATATAGAGGATCGCTGCCCCACCCCACCAACCCCCCGAGCTGTACTTCGAGGATTGTGATAGTTAAAAGCCTGGTCCTACCTCGTTCTTCTTGTGTTGCACTGGTGTCAGAACAGCTTCTCATGTGCACCAACTGTAAAGAGAAAGATGGACACAATAGCCAACTCTGAACTCATCTGCAGTTTAAAGAATATGTCACAGTTTGAGGAAAGTCTGCCTTCAGTGCTCAAATCATCAGAACAATGTGTTACAGGGAAAGTAATGGATGAGCCAGAGAGTTGGAGAAATGATTTGAAGTTCTTTAACTTCCAACTAAAAGTGTGATAGCTCCTGACTCGAAGCCTTGACAAACTTGGATTGGCATGGATCAATCAGCAGGACAAAGTATTACAAGCACTGAAACTTAATGAAAGACATGCAGTTAGTGGGTTTAGGTCCACTGGTGATTGTAAATTGTGAGTGAATGGTCGTCTGTCTGTGCCTCTCGCTCTGTGGCAGCTGGGAAAGGCTGCAGCCCTCCTGTGACCCTGATAAGTGGAAGAGGATGGATGGTTTGTGATAGGATCTAATTACAGTTTCCTGAGTATATAACCTGGAGATGTTGCCAATGTAATAAAAAATGTTCAGATTCTGGTTACACTTGATGTCATTTCATATTTAAAAACACTGAAAGTTTCATAAATGAACATTTATGTATGGTTCCTTATTACAAAGCAGGATAGCTGCTTGCTCACCGGCTGCTTGTCTCGGGCCATCCTGCGGTCCAGAGCAGTCTGCCGTCGCCTGGCCTCCCAGTGCATAGCTGACATCTCGAGTGAGTCTGGGCTACGGAGAAGTGGACACTGTAAACCTTTGCGGTGTGCCTGCACTGAAGCTCACTTTGGGAAGTACATAAAAAGCGAACTGGGGTAAATGTAGAGATCAAGGTGTGAAGTTTGGAGGACATGGGAAGTTCAGTTTCCATGGAAACCCGTTCCCTTATCACCTTCATTTATGCATGATGTTACATGACATCAAAGCCAGGATGCAGATTGCTTTGGAAATAGAGAGATGGTCAGTGTCAGGAGCAGAACACCTGAAGCCTCTACACCTGATGGATGGAGAGGAAGAAGACCTGACCAATGTATGCTGTACAGTGAGCCGAGTCTGCTGCTCATCTGAACCCATCTGTCCACTCACACCTCACCACCCTCTCATGACTTCCTCATGCAGCACCACAGTTCCTCTTGGCAGCATCTCATCTGCTTCCTCTGATCCACAAAGACACAGTGAAGCTCCATCTGTCCTCCTCCATCAGCACAATCAAGCATCGTCACGTCTGCAGTGCTTTTCTTCAACAACTCTTTCTGGTACTTTCATGGTTTCTCTTCAGCTTTAGCCCTTAGTTACTACACCTTTGTTATGGATAACGAGCATCAGTACACTTTTCCACTCCTCAGACATCCTTTCATACACCAAGATTGTGTCAACCAGCATGGAAGTCCACTTCTTGACACCTCCACAGGTATGTCTCTACTCTTTATCACCCTCACATTCTCTCATTTTCACGATCACCCACTTCACGATTCAAATTGACTCGAGCAGCATGTGCTGGTGCTGGGGAGGATTGGATTACAAACACTGTGCTTTATCTCACAGCAGCTACATGATACAGCACCCAACCACTGCCACCAGCTACTCTGATTACTGTGCTGGGTCCTGTCTCACCTGCTCTCAGTGTGAGCCCTGTACGCTTAAAATGAACACAACATTTAAATGATACCACACATCTCGAATATTGATTCACACTGTCAGAGTTTGAAGCTATGGAAAAATATCATGTTACACACATAGGATACAGAGATTCAGACTTTGTATACTGACAAAGGCACACCCAGATTTTGGATCATGTTTCCACACTCTTAATGAATGAAGACATGATTAATTTGAACTATATTTTCTTCTGGATTCCTGGCCTTTTAGCTGTTAAAGATTATGTGTGTGTGAATAAATATCAGCACAGACAGTCGCAGTGGTCTTAATGAGCAAATGAGAGTTTTACTCACCTGACTTGTACTCAGGAGACAAAGAAGCTGTACAGGTTGGGCTGAGCACTGCTGAAGTGTCAGTGTCACTCTGACCTCGATAAGGAGAGCCTCCAGGCAACATAACGCTGGGCTGCTTTGTTACAGAGGAACAGATTGGCAGGCGAGTGTGGGTAAATCTGCTGCCTCCACCCTCCATGGTTCACTAACAGTGGTCCCACCCTGACATGGCTGTGTGCTGTTAAGCTTCTGGGTTCATTTTAAATACACCAATTTTCACTGAAGGTCTTAAAAGATGCTAGTTAGGAGACCTGGATAAGAAGTCCTTGTTAGGTGAGGCTGGGGGTGGCATGGGGGGGTGTCACAGACCTTTGAACTCTGCTGCATATGTCACAAAACATTAAATGTAGCAGACAGGAAGTGAAGAAAGTCAGTCAGGAGTTTGTTACCGAAGAGTTTGCCATTAAAGGTAAATGTGGACAGGCTCAGGTGTTGTTATACTGAGAAAACATTTCATTCATGGTAAATGGTAAATGGCCTGTATTTATATAGCGCCTTACTAGTCCCTAAGGACCCCAAAGCGCTTTACATATCCAGTCATCCACCCATTCACACACACATTCACACACTGGTGATGGCAAGCTACGTTGTAGCCACAGCCACCCTGGGGCGCACTGACAGAGGCGAGGCTGCCGGACACTGGCGCCACCAGTCCCTCTGACCACCACCAGTAGGCAACGGGTGAAGCGTCTTGCCCAAGGACACAACGACCGAGACTGTCCCAGCCAGGGCTCGAACCGGCAACCTTCCGATTACTAGGCGAACTCTTAACTCTTGAGCCACGATCGCCCCATTCATGTATTCTCTCAATCTAAGACCGAATGCTTGTAGAGATCTCACAGTTTGAAATACAGACCTTTACAACATGTAAAAACTAAACTGCAAGCTGAACTCTGATTCTACAGTGACCGTGGATGTGAGCCACATGAAGTGATTTAAATGCATCGGAAAGTGCTGATGATTAAAATGTGGCATTAAAAGAAAAGAGAAGTGAGTGCTTAAACTAACAAGCATGCTTTGAGGACACTGAAGCACCGGCAGGAAACACTGAGGCACAGAAAGGACCGGTCTGAGTGAAGCACATCGGCACCACGCTTGTGTGGGAACACTGAATGTGTGATTGGAAACGAACATTGGACAAGCATTTCCAATCAGAGAGTGCCAGTGGACAGTGTGGTGGCATGGATCCAGAACGAACTCTGAAAGAGGTTTCTGCACCAATTCTTCATATTTTTACTGTCACGTGTTAATCCAGCCATCACACCACACCAGCGAAAGTGAGCTTTCTTTTCCATTCTTTCTATACAAGCTGGATGTTTTATATTAAACGGTTAGCTAAAAAAAACAAAAAACAAAACAAAAAAAACGTAACATCTGTCACGTCTGGTGATGCTGAACTGGCCACAGAGACCATGGCTCAGCAAATGAACTCAAGGCTGTCAGATCAGGTTTTGCAGTGCTAAGATGTTATTGTGGGCCCCATGGTGGAAATACCATAATAAGTAACTAAAAATGAAAGTGGAACTTGGCAACCAACAGAACCCTAACCCTGGTTATTTTATACCCTGAAAACAAGTGAATTTCCATTGTTAGAACCACTCATGTGGTTGGCAGGACGCTCTCCTGGCAGTAGTGAACAGAAACGTCATCTCCCAGCTGCTCTGAAGGACAGAATCAGAGGAGAGTGATCAACATCAAAGCCTGTGAGCAAAGCAATCTGAGCTTTTGGAGAAATTTACAGAGAACACAGCCTGGAGAGGAGGGAGTCTAAGATCCTGCAGTGACCTGAGCCCGACTGAGAGAAACGTTTTTTTATTGTTGTTTGTTAAAGTATTATCTGTTCATTAAAGTCTATAAAAGCTTTCAGAGCAGTTTTAGTTTGCTGTTGTTGGCTCTTGGTTGATGCAAAGTGACCAAACACGGGTCAACTCATCCACCTTAATTTAAACAGAGACCATAGGTGCTGCTGAGGTGGGACGCAGTAAGATGGTCATTTGGAATTTCTTAAATGATCCTGAGGGTTGTGGAACAAAAAAGTCAAGTGAAAGATGCAAAACAATTTCACCTCCACGGTGGAGGGGGTGCCGTAATGGCCTGGGGTGCTTTTTCCTGCAGTGGAGCTTCAGCAGGTGCAGGGGTGTCAAACAGCTGCTGGCTGTGTCCAGATGTTGCAGAGAGCGTCCCTCATGACTGAGGACCCTCGTCTGTGTGGTAACCACTGGGTTTATCCACAGGACAACGCTACAGTACACAATGCTGCAGGACAAGAGACTTCTTCTAGGACAATAACATCACTCTGTTGGACCATCCTGCGTGTTCCCCTGATCTAAATCCAACTGAGAACCTTTGGGGATGGATGGAAAGGGAAGTTGTCATGAATCGCTGTGTGCAGGCAGGAGATTGGACCCAAAAATGCATGACTTACAACACTCGGAAATGAACTCAAAATACAGCTTTATTTACTAACTCAAGGGAAAGACACAAGTCCGGTGTAGCTCCGCGCAAACTGGGAGAAGCCAGCGGAGGCAATATTTGAAGATCACTCTAGCCAGCCACAGAAGCAGGGGTCCAGAATGGGCTAAATAAAACCAGGCAAACCAAGAAAGGTAAGCCCCAAACAAAAAAAAATTCAACGCCCCAACAAGGCAAGGCAAAAACAGCAGGAGCAAAATAATAAAACAGTTCACCCGGCAATAAACGAAACGGGAAACAAGACGGGACAAGACAGCAGCTCCACTGAGGAGGAGCCCTCAAACAGCGACTAGGCAGGCGTCTCAATTCTCCAATTAAGGTCGGGCGATTCGCCACGGAGAGACGAAGGCAGCAATCAAACCCTAAAACAAAGGATAATAACCTTAGCCTCCTGTAACTGTGAATGTGTTGCATCTTCAAAAACAAAAATAAAATAACTGAGACTTACAATGGAGTATCATTGCAACTTGTTTACTGAACCTTCTTTTCAGTACATGTTCAGAACATCAGTGTCCATTTTACTGCCTCCTTCAGGACACTTCTTCCACTTTCTTACAACATAAATGTAACACAGAACCAATACTGCCTCTCCTGGCTTTACCATTGTTGACACACTCATTCTGTTTCTTTCAGATGAATAACAGGAACTTAGGATGTAGGTATCTATGAATAATAACTATTATGCATACTCATATTTATATAACCAACTAATTTCTTGCGATACCACATCTCCTCCCCCCTTAAGTCAACAACTCCCTTGACTTACAAAATAACTGCTTATGTAAAGAATGCTTAACAAGCAATCAACACGTAATTAAGGTAACCATACAACCGCACATATGTTTCAATGTTTCTTTCTTTTTTCTTTTTTTAAACTAACTAGGAAGGTACGTCCTTCCTGTGAGATCAGAGCACATTGTTGCTCTAGTCCTGGAAGATCTCACTCTAACACATTCCTTTAAAGTCTCTGGTGGACGTCTCTCTCTCTGGGAATGTCGCAGCACTGGTGTCATTGAGGAGTCTCCGGGAGCCGGAGTCTCCGGAGCATAAGGCAACTCCGTTGCCGGAGGTTGTGGCGATGTGTCCAACTCTGATGGCAAGCAGCACTCAGGCACTGCTTCTTTGTCATGCAATGGCTCCACCTCCCTGTCTGGTGCACTGGGAACAGTGTCAGCCACTCTTGCTCTCACCTGATCCACGTGCCGCTTCACCGTTTGACCTGATCCAATGGTAACAATGTAAGACTCTGGACCCGATGCTCTCACAATGACTGCGGGAATCCACTTCGGGCCATAGGAGTAGTTTCTGATGAACACCTTGTCTCCTGGTGTGAAACTTCTCAGTCTTTTCTTGGTGTCATGATTTTCTTTCTGTTTCAATTGTTTGTGCTGCACTTTGTTTTCACATCAGGCATGAGCAAGTCCAAAAGTGATCGGAGTCTCCGTGACATCATCAGCTCTGCAGGTGATAAACCAGTAGTGGCATGCGGTGTGATGTGATAACTGAACAGAAATCGGGACAGTCTGGTTTGCAAGGTATCACCTTTGACTTTCTTCATCCCCTCCTTAAAGGTCTGGACCGCCCTCTCAGCCAGCCCATTTGAAGAAGGGTGGAAAGGTGCTGATCTCACATGGTCATTTCCATTCTGCTTCATGAATGACTCAAACTCAGCACTTCAAAATCAAATCAAATCAAATCAAATCACTTTTATTGTCACATCACATGTGCAGGTACACTGGTACAGTACATGTGAGTGAAATTCTTGTGTGCGAGCTTCACAAGCAACAGAATTGTGCAAAATACAATAATGTAAAACAAGCAAAATATAAAAATGGCTAATCTAAAAAGTAATAAATATATGTACAATATGTAAAGGTATATACATTACTGAATGTGTATACTAAATATGTTTTTCTACGTGTGTGTGTTTGAGTGTGTATATAGTATGTATATACATGTTTTACAAATGAAATAAAGTAAACAATAAAATAAGATATATAAAATATACAGAGGTTGGTATGTGCAAAACAGTGGTATTTATATACAGTATGGAGTGCATAATGTTGAAGTTCCAGTAGTGAGGGTGAGGTGTCTATGAAGCGTTCAGCAGTCTGATGGCCTGATGGAAAAAGCTGTCTCTCAGTCTGCTGGTACGGGACCGGATGCTGCAGAACCTCCTTCCTGATGGTAGTAGTCTGAACAGTTTATGGCTGGGGTGACTGGAGTCCTTGATGATCCTCCCCGCTTTCCTCAGGCACCGCTTCCTGTAGATGTCTTGGAGGGAGGGAAGCTCACCTCCAATTATCCGTTCAGCACACCGCACTACTCTCTGGAGAGCTTTGCGGTTGTGAGCGGTGCTGTTGCCGTACCAGGTGGTGATGCATCCAGTGAGGATGCTCTCAATGGCACAGCGATAGAAGGTCCTGAGGATGCGGGGGCTCATGCCGAATCTCTTCAGTCTCCTGAGAAAGAAGAGGCGCTGCTGCGCCTTCTTCACTGTTTTGTTTATGTGTACTGACCACGTAAGATCCTCAGCCAGATGTACACCAAGGAAGCGGAAGCTGCTCACTCTCTCCACAGCGGCGCCGTTGATGGTGATGGGGGTGTGTACTCCTCTGCACCTCCGGAAGTCCACTGTCAACTCCTTTGTCTTTGCAACGTTGAGGGTGAGATGGTTGTCTTGACACCAGTGGGTCAGGGCGCTGACCTCCTCCCTGTAGGCCGTCTCATCACCGTTGGTAATAAGACCCACCACTGTAGTGTCGTCCGCAAACTTCACAATGATGTTGGAGTTTCTAGTGGCCGTGCAGTCGTAGGTGTAGAGTGAGTACAGGAGAGGGCTCAGTACACACCCCTGTGGAGCACCAGTGTTCAGTGTGATGGGGGATGAGGTGGTGCTGCCCAGTCTGACCACTTGGCGTCTGTCAGACAGGAAGTTAAGGATCCAGCTGCCGAGGGAGCTGCTCAGTCCTAGATCCTGCAGTTTCCTGTCCAGCTTCGAGGGAACGATGGTGTTGAATGCTGAGCTGTAATCTACAAACAGCATTCTCACATACGTGTCTCTCTTCTCCAGGTGTGACAGGGCAGCATGGAGTGTCAGGGCTATGGCATCATCAGTGGACCTGTTGTGGCGGTATGCAAACTGTAGAGGGTCCAGTGAGTCGGGTAGTGCAGAGCAGATGAAGTCCCTGACCAGCTTCTCGAAGCATTTGCTCACGATGGGGGTCAGGGCTACGGGTCGCCAGTGCTGTGCGAACATCTCCGTTAATCCAGGGTTTTTGATTTGGGAAGGATTTAACTGTTCTGGATGGGACGACATCTTCCACGCATTTTCTGATAAATCCGCAGACTGAGTCTGTGTACTCGTCAATGTCTTTAGCAGCCACGTGAAACATTTCCCAGTCCGCGTGATCAAAACAGTCCCGCAGCGTAGACTCCGATTGGTCCGACCAACGGTGCACCGCCCTCAGGGTTGGAGCTTCCTGTTTCAGCTTCTGCCTGTAGGCGGGCAGGAGCAGGATGGAGCGGTGATCTGATTGGCCGAATGGGGCGCGGGGGAGGGCTTTGTATGCATCCCGGAAAGAGGTGTAGCAGTGGTCAAGAAGCCGGTCTCCACGAGTGCTGAAATGGATGTGTTGGTGTAGTTTTTGTGAGACTTTCTTCAGGTTACCCTTATTAAAGTCCCCGGTCGTGATAAACGCCGCCTCTGGGTGTGCGGTTTCCTCACTGCTGATCGCGCTGTACAGTTCCCTGAGTGCTCGGTCAGTGTCGGCTTGTGGGGGAATGTAAACCGCCGTAATAATCACTGCTGTGAATTCCCTCGGTAGCCAGAATGGCCGGCACTTAATCATCAGGTACTCCAGGTCCGGTGAGCAGAAAGATTTGACCGGGTGCACGTTCGCATAATCACACCAGCTGTTGTTGATCATGAAACACACACCACCGCCTCTGCTTTTCCCAGTAAGCTCCTGTGACCTGTCCGCGCGGTGCACAGAGAACCCCGGTAGTTGTATTGCGGAGTCCGGTACCTTGTCCGATAGCCAGGTTTCTGTGAGGCAGATCACGCAGCAGTCCCGCATCTCTCGCTGGAATGAGATCCGTGCCCGAAGCTCGCACAGCTTGTTCTCCAGAGACTGCACCAGTAATAAACTGGGTAACGGTGGTCTGTTAGTGCGCCGTCTCAGTCGAACCAGAACGCCAGATCTTCTCCCTCTGCGTCGGCGTTTGCGGCCTCCACAGGCCCAGAACAAAGGCGTCTCAGGTGAGATGAACGGGGGGTCTGCAAACGGAGGGTCCGTGTTGCAAAACTTGAACTCCGGAAAGTGATGAGAAAGTCCATCTTTTATGTCCAGTAAGGTTTGTCGGTCGTACACAAGGAGACATGTGCTACTCGTGAAAAAATAAAGAAAAAGTAAAATTAAACACAAAAAACAGCTGTTGCTTGGGGGAGCTCGCGACGAGGCTGCCATACTCGGCGCCATCTTATATATCACACTTGGAACACTTGTGAAACATGTTCCGTTGTCTGAAACTAACATTTTAGGTAGTCCAAACACACTGAAACTCTGGCGCAGTTTCTCTATAGTTACCTGTGATGTAGAGGATTTCACAGGGTAAATGTCCATCCACTTGGAATGAGCATCCACAATGATTAGAAACATCTCCCAGAGGAAAGGCCCTGCATAGACCACATGGATTCTGGACCATGGTGACTCCGGCCTCTCCCAAGGGTGTAATGGTGCAGTAGGTGGTGACTTGTGGTGTTTCTGACACTCCTCACATGCCTGCACTTCTCTTTCAATGTTCTCATCCATCCCTGGCCACCATACATAAGACCTTGCCAAGCCTTTCATCTTCAACATGCCTGTATGCGTCTGGTGCAGGAGTTTCAATATTTTGTCTCTGCCTTTGGTTGGAATAATTACTCGGGCTCCCCAGAGCACGCAACCATCCCTCACACTCAGTTCCAGCTTTCTCTGTCGATACGGCTTTAAACAGGCATCAGTCTGAGCTGGCCAGCCTTTTAAGGTGTACTCGTGGACTTGCGACAACAAGACATTCTTAGCTGTCCAACGTTTGATCTGTGCAGTGTCAACTAATGTGTCATCCAGTACAGCCATCATATAAACCTGCTCAGCCATCTCTTGCTCAGGTGCTGAGTTTGGTACCGGCAACCGGCTGAGCGCATCCGCGTTTTCATGGCGTTTTCCTGGCTTATACCTGATGTTGTACTCGTAAGCACTCAATGTCACGGCCCATCTTTGTACCCTTGGTGAGCCCATCTGAGGTATAGGCTTCTTTTCATTGAACAGTGAGATCAGGGGTTTATGATCTGTGTAAATCGTGAAAACTCGGCCATACAAGTATTTGTGAAATTTCTTGATGCCAAACATCACAGCTAAACCTTCTTTGTCAAGCTGAGAATACTTTTTCTCAGCAGGAGAGAGTGTGCGTGACATGAACCCCAAAGGTCTCTCGCTTCCATCCTCCATCTTATGTGACAATACGGCGCCTACGCCGTATGGGGATGCATCACATGAGAGAATCAACTCACGGTCAGCAGAATAATGCTGAGTTCAACAGGTTCTTGGATTTCTGGAATGCTTCCTCTTGTCTCTTTTGCCATGTCCACCGTACCTCGTGTCTCAAAAGTTCATGTAAGGGTGCCAACAGGGTTGCCAGGTTTGGAAGGAATTTGTTGTAGTAATTTAGCAAACCTAAGTATGCTTTCAGTTCAGTGACATTTGTGGGGGTAGGTGCGTCCATGATTGCTTTAACTTTCTTTTCCACTGGGTGGAGCCCCTGAGCGTCCACTATGTGCCCCAAGTACTCCACTTTCTCTTGCATGAAAGGACACTTGCACCTCTTTAACCTCAACCCAGCCTCCTCCAACCGGGTCAACACCTCATCCAGGTTCTGTAGATGGCTTACCTCATCACCTTACCTTAACAGGAACTTAGGATGTAGGTATCTATGAATAATAACTATTATGCATACTCATATATTTATATAACCAACTAATTTCTTGCGATACCACAGAATGCTTACCCCAGGACCGGAGGCGCTATCCTGCACTACCGGAGATAACTCCAACACCTCTCCTCTCTCCGCAACGCTGGAGTGAAACAGAAACAGCAGGGCCGCAAAACTATATCATTACAAATTCCGGTACTCGGAGGGAATCGGAGGTTACCTGTAGCTGTCATGCGATCTGCTCACTTGCTGATCGATGCGTAGCAGTGTACCAGCATTTACTGCTGCTTTTCGCCAAAAACACGGGAGGAATGAACCAAGAGAAAACTGGCTTCTTTTCATACGGACCGACGCCGCCCTGCAATCAGTATGCAGGTGGATTCACAATTAACCTCGTTACGTAGCCGAGAGCGAGAGCGAGAGAAAAAGAGAAAGGCGAGTAGCCCATCCGGCTACACTTTGATCAGCTGTAAAACAGCCGGTTTCAGTTTAAGCGTTGTTTTCAATAAATTTCTCAAAAAATGTTTTGTCTCACTCCCATTTCTTCTTGTTGCGTGTTGAAGCTCTACTTATTTTATTTTTTACATTTTTCAAGTGGTCAGGTGGACTGTACTAGTGTTAAAAAAAACACACTCCAGTAAAAGTTAAAGCAGTGGTTCAACTTATTTACTCAAGTAAAAGTCAGAAAGTGCAGGCTCTGAAATGTGCTCAAAGTAAGAAAGTCAAACCTAGCTCTTTGGAGGATGTTTCTGCCAGCTGTATTTGTTCAAAGCTAGCTGAACCTTGTGCTATTTAATGTAATAATAAAATATTAGAAAATGGGAATACAAACTTTGGTCTAATGGTTTTTCTTATGCCTGCATAGTTGGTATGAAGGTGGAATTCAGTCGATGAATCTCAGCATCATCAGGTAAAATTAATATGAATGTCTGCTTCACTTGATATAATCAATCAAGATCAAGATCTGATTGCACCTGCAGTCATTCTGATGTTGTGGAGAAAAAGTGGGGCCACTTTTAACCCTGACTATGGCACATGGTATCTCTCTTACGCCACATCTCCTGGTGATTATTACACAGACACGCCTCACTGTTTAGGCTCAAATCACTTGGATGTTTTTGTTGCACTTGTACATTAATTGGCTTGTTTTGCACTTTGCTGCTTCTCATCGGGGCCAGGACATCCGTGTAAAAGACGTGTTCTAATCTCAATGGAGATTTTTTTGCTGGTTAAATAAAGATTAATGAAAGAATGTTTGAAGGCTTGTAGTGACGTCAGATAATAAATCCCGACAAAGTGGTTAAAGCAAAAGTAACAAGCCTGTTTATTATTGTGATGAGTAGGAAGTACAGACACGTGTTTATAAATGTAGGGAGTAAAAATAAAAGGTTTTCATTAAAAAAAACTACTCAAAGTACAGATGCCTGAAAATTCTACTTAAGCACAGTAACAAAGTATCGAAGTACAAATACTTCGTTACTTCATATTTACACCTCTGCTTGAGACCGGTTTGTCTGTGATATTTCATAGTCTGTGATAAATGGTGCCGACTAATACTCAGCTAAAGAAGAAGCATTTTAGTTATATCTGACAGAGGACACTGACGATGGAAGAGAGGAAGACCCCACAGAGGACTCGTGGGTGCAGTGCAGGGGCTGGTGTGACAAAGGAGGATGCTGTGGGCGGATGAGCCGCTGTAGCGACTCCTAAAGGAGCAGTAGCAACAGCCGAAGAAGGAGGAGGAAAAAAGGAGGAGGAGGCTCCTCCATCCCTCCTCCCTCCGGTGATACGTCAGCAGCGGGGTTGCGGGGTGTTTCCGGAGCTCCTCTCTCCTGTTCAGTCTTCGCCGGTTCAGGATCGAACCGGTCACGTCTTCGCGGAGCGCCCTTGAAACGAAGCTACGAGGATTCCTTGTGTGGTGGACTTGTCCCAGGATGACTGCGCTGACTGCGGGAACAGGCATGGAAAGACTGGCAGGTGAGACATGTTCATCATTTCCCACCAACAGAAGCGCGCTGGCTGACCCGAGAGCTGCGCCAAAGCCGCCGTGTGTGTCTGCTTAGTCCTCCTCTGGGATTCCGGCTCCTCCTCGTTTTCTAGAAACAAAGGCTTGTGTGTGTGCGTGTGACTGTGACCTGTTTGTGTGGAATGTGCGAGTCTTCAAAGTAAATGAGAGGTTTTATTGGGGAAGTCATAGTTGACACTAGTTTGTGCTTTGATATAAATATAGTTTGTTTGATTCTGTTGTCGTTACTTTGTCTGTAGTACTGCTTCAGAGAGCCAACTGTGAGACATGATACTAAGTGCGCAGAAACCAGAACAGGTAGTGCTGGATTCCTCCACTCTCGGTTTCTCTTCCCGAGCCTGTTTTTTCCAGCTCTGTTTTGGGCACAGCTGGAAAAGACTGGAAATAGAAACTCCACTGGTGTTGCTGAAGATGCTCACGAAGGCAGGGCCATTTGTTAAAACGCTGACTCGAGTTTTCGTCTGTCTGTTCTTTTGTCTTCAGGTCCTCAGTGACTGCAGCCAGACAGCCTGCCCTCCCCTCCGTAACCTTTGAAGTGAGGCCAGGGTGTGAAGTATTTTCCAACCAAGTAAACTCTTCAAACACCTTCAGAGCCCCCTGACACACACTTGTGTTCTCGCTGCCAAGGATGCAGAAAGCAAGCTGCCCCTGGACACAAGTGAAAAGCAGAATAGTAACAAGCCAGAGAAGATAACCAGATCTGCTTTATTCATTAAGAGCTCCCACTGCATCACAGGACACAAACATGGGGAACCAGCTAACAGGCACGGCCCCTAACAGCCCATTCCTCCCCAACTTTCAGTCACTGCATGTGGTTGTGATTGGTTTGGACTCTGCAGGGAAGACCTCCCTGCTCTACAGACTCAAGCTGAGGGAGTTTGTTGAGACCAGCCCCACCAAGGGATTCAACATGGAAAGGATTAAAGTGCAAATCGGACACTCCAAAGCCAACACCACCACTTTCCAAGTGTGGGACGTTGGTGGTCAGGAAAAGCTGAGGCCCCTCTGGAAGTCGTACACTCGGAGGATGGACGGGCTGGTGTTCGTGGTGGACGCAGCGGAGATGGAGCGCATGGAGGAGGCCAAGGTGGAGCTCCACCGGATCACCCGGTCAGCTGAAAACCAGGGGATTCCTGTGCTGGTTCTGGCAAACAAACAAGACCTGGATGGAGCGCTGTCGTCTACAGAGGTAATTATCAAATATGAATGGCCGGTATTATTGCTCTGGGCACAGCATCTACTTCTTATTGTTCTTTTTTAGCTTTGTGGCTGTGGTTGGAGGTATAGTTACTCTACACTCGCAGTACAGTTCCCCCCATCAGTTTGCGTGGGGACTTCCTTCGTAGCATGTTAGGTTGGTTGGTGATTTTAGGCTGGCTGTGGATGTGAGGTCAGTAAAATACTTTAAAGTGCATGGAATAATGCTCTGTGTGAAAGGGTGGTTAGATGTGTCACTGTCCTCAGCTGGTGGAGAGCTGTGCTGACCTCACGGAGGTGGCAAAGTAGAGCAGGGACCGTAGGCAGTGTCGGGCCAAGGCAGAAGTCACTGGGTGGGGGAGTACTTCTCAGTGCTGGAGCAGCAGCTGATTATTTATTTGTATTGTTATGGCCCGGCCTAGGGGAAACCAGAGCGCAACACAGGAACGTCCAACGCTGCCAACAACTGGATATTATATTTATCTTTAGAGAAAGGAAATGTCGGGGTGGGAGTGATAAAGCCTCCGACCTGTCTCCAACCTAAACACCCCTACAGCTACCAGGTCAATCAACAAAGGTCTATAAAGTATATACAAAAACAACGAGTCTAGCTCATCTAGCCACAGAAACCTCATCACA
This sequence comes from Pelmatolapia mariae, assembly GCF_036321145.2. Lineage (NCBI taxonomy): Eukaryota > Metazoa > Chordata > Actinopteri > Cichliformes > Cichlidae > Pelmatolapia > Pelmatolapia mariae. Next base: position 1,613,986 of record NC_086230.1, on the reverse strand, counting down.
CACAGTACACAGCTTAATACAAAGTACAGGGTTAAACGTATTTGGAAGCAGGAAGTAGGCAGGGCCATGCCAGTCTTGACGTGTCCCAGTTTATAGCCAGCCCCATTCAGTCTTCCAGCGGTCAGCCTCCACCTGGAACTTGCATGAGCAAAAACAGGAGAGAAAAAGAACAACAACACTCTCAGGCTGGAGGAGCAAAAACAGCACACAAAATGATGACGTGGGTCATAACAGTTTGTGTTTTCAGCCTTACTGAGCCCTCAGAGGACAGACGCACATACATTGTGATGTTTATTATTAAAAGAATACATTAGAATGGATGTGCATATTTGAGGCTACCCTGCCAGCACAAACACAGTGTAACTGTGTGGGAGGCACTGAGTGGGCTGGAGCAACAGGTTTGCATGTAACAGAAGTTCAGTATGATGTGGGTGCATCATGTGCATGAAGTTCCAGTCACAAAGAAAGAGGCTGCGTTAGTTCTGTGGATGAACACATTATTTTCTTCGCCCTACACCTGAGCCAACAGAGATGGCAACAGCACAGAGCCGTTTGATGGTGTCAAACATGAAGCGACAGTCCCAGATGTGTCGTCGCTGCAGGGTGACCTCCGTAAACTGCAGCATCAGCATTTGTCAGCAGCACAACTTTAAAGTGAAAAAATGTTGTTCTTGTTGGTCTGTCCTCTTGTTTATAGGATAGTGCAGTTAATGGTGTGTGGTTTGTTTAGCCTCATCACTCTTGCAGAAACATGCATACGTCATCCTTTAGGACCTGCTTCTGAAAGCGACTTTCACACTCAGAGTTTGTAGCTTATTGCTTCATATGAGCTGAGCTGTGTGACGCGGTTGGGACTAACCTCACTTTTTCTCGTTTAAGGTGGAAAAGGTGCTGGGCCTCCACGAGCTGAGCTCCTCCACCCTGCACCACACGGAGGGCTGCTCAGCACTGAATGGTCAGGGTCTGCAGCCCGGCCTGGAGAAACTCTATGAGATGATCGTGAAGAGAAAGAAGATGCTCCGACAAAGCAAGAAGAAAAGATGATGGAAATAAAGGGGTGCAGGTCAATTTGTGAGCACTTGTGTCTGTGACACTTGGGGAACTTGGTGAATGGGGAATACCAGAAAGAAGCTGGTCAGGCCTGTAGATCAGGTGGAGTGTTTCCAACCAAGTGTAGACTCTGTTCCTGGAGACATTTGGACCTTTGAGACTGCTTCTCATTGTCTTTAACTCTCAGAGGACCACAGAGCTCTGCAGAGGGAGTGACCGCGCTGCTGACAAACACTCACTGAAGCACACACTGTAACGTTGAAGGATGTTCAGTTACTGGTGCAGACAGCCTGTGTTACACCCGATCACCTAAATCTTCACCCTGCCTCAGACTGAGCAACACTTCTGTGCACCTACAGAAACTTCCTGTGTATGAATCTGCCCGAGCTTATCACTGTCACTCTCACTGGGCTTTGCTCCTCACAGTTGGATGTTTCAGGGTTGTTAAGTTCAGACAAGTTGTTTTTTACAATGGCTTCATACTGTTTTGTAAGATATGAATAAATTGAGCAGCGTTAGCATTGTTTCCCTGAGAACATTGTTTTATTCATCGTGCCCTGGGAGCCTGTCCCAGCTGCCACAGAAGCGGGGTACACCTGGACGGGTCACCAGCCTGTTGCAGGGGTTAGAGACAGACACACCTGTGGATCACCAGTTCACCCAACCCCACTAACCTCAGTCTCAGAGGAAGCTAGAGTATCCATGCAGACGCGGGAGTCTGCTGATGTTGTTAGCCTAACCCTAACACATGTCTGCATCTCCTCAGTGAATATTAAGATATTTATTTAATGCCATATTAATTTAATTATGTTCTTTTTTTTGTCTTGCAATTATTTAAATCAGGCTCATGGTTTGCTGAAGTCTTTCTCAGCTGTCACACCCTGTACAGGTCCATATGTATAAACCTAATTCTCCTAAAGTTGTTGTTAAAATGAGTTGCACACAGCGCAGGTGTGGTGCCATTTTTGAGCTTTACAATACTACAGATTAAACACACGTGTGATTTGGTGCTCTATAAATAAAGCTGAGTTGAACTGAATCCTAATAAAACTTGTGCTTTTTGCTGTGATGGATGGACTCAGTGTTTTACGATTCTATTGGCAGCCTTCTGAAATTCACACAGCGAAGCTTCATCACACAGGAATGTGAAACACACCCACATAGCTGTCGAAATACCAAACACTCATTCCTGTTTAACACCATTATTCTGGCTCTGATTTAAAGACCAGTGAATACATACGAGCACGTCTGAATGGAAGCCAGGGACTCACCATATATACTGTGCATGTCTTTGGACTGTGGGAAGGACAGACTCCGCCCAGAAAGGCCCCAGCTAGGGATGGTTAGCAGCAGATCCTCTGGGTGTGAATGACCATGAGTTATTATCAGTACTGATGAATTACTAAAAATAGTCCACACAGATATTCCAAAGTGGAAAAGCATTCTTCAGCCATCCCACGAGGAGTTTAGACAAAGCTTAACCCCCCCTGGTATTTAAATCCCTAAACCTGCTGTGCCCACTCAATCAGCTCCTCAGTCAATGCAATTATCCTGATTGGAGGCTCCCCCCTGCTGCATCTCAGTTGTCGGAGCAAAAAGTAAATAGCATGACTCCCTGTACCCACGCATACATGAAGTATGCGTGGGTACAGGGTAGGGCTGCCACGATTAGTCGACTAGTCACGATTACGTCGACTATCAAAATCGTCGACGACTGATTTAATAGTCGACACGTCGTTTGAAGCTTTGTAAGATCCCAAAAGACGCAGGAATAAGTAGTAGGATTTAAGAGTGTAATAACGGACTGAAACAGAAGATGGCAGCACTGCATGTACAAGGATGCCAGCTGCCGTTAAACCCCGAAGAAGAAGAAGTAGCTCTGTCCCAGAATTCATAGCGCAGCTCAGTTTCCAACAATGGCGGCAGCTAGTTAGTTTTAATATTACTCTTATTATTCTTTCTGGGTCACAAAATAAACGTTTAACATATTTTCAGGCGAGAATGTAACTGTGTAAACCTCAAATATCTGCTCAGTTTATCAAGACACCACATATTTTCAAAAGCGCTCCGACGTTTTCGGAGACGTCTGTTACCCACCAGCTCGATAGCGAGCCGGGGGCAAGGCTCACTAGAGCCGGTGAGAACACCGGACTCCCGGCAAATCGTTTTCAAACCCACCGCCGTCTTTCACTACTCAGGTTAAACACGATATATAAATCACTTAGATAACTTAAAAATGTTATTGTTTGTCTTTTTTCAGTATTTTATTTGTTCCTGAGTAAATCGGTTTGGCTGAGATTAAAGTTACAGTTTATACACGGCTGAATAAACGTCAAGCAGACAGCTGATTATCAGAAGTGTGAGATGCTCGAGAATATACTCCGGTGTCCCGTTATATTTTAGATAGCAAGGAGTTTATTAAACTTCACCGAAACAATCTGCAAATTTCATTAACATTTAATAAACTATCATCTTGTCTTTATTTTTAGTTAGCACATACCTTAAACACTTAAAGCTGTAAGCTAATGATAGTCATATAAGAGCAGATGCTGCTGGTGCAATAAGCTGTACGTTTTACATCCAATGGATGCATGATCTGATTAGTCGACTAATCGCAAAAATAATCGGTGACTAGTCGACTATCAAAATAATCGTTTGTGGCAGCCCTAGTACAGGGAGTGTGTGACTTCAGGTGTGACTTGCAATGTTAATCCACAGGTTGAAAAAGGAAATGCTATTCAAAGAAATCACCTCAGTGTTACAAGCTCTTCTTGAATGTGAAACATGAGGAGGATGTGCATACTTCAGGCTACTAATCGAACTGCATGCCTATGGTGAGTCAGCTTATCTTACAAGGCTGCTCACACCTTCTTTGGCATCTTTATTGAACAAATAAAGTGAGCTGCTGCTTGGGTATCAAATAATGGATTTAGTTTGTAGCTGGCACAGGGACCCGGTCGTTTCCTGGTTCAAACCTTGTTATCTGCTGTGTGCAGTTTGCATGTCCTCCTTTGCCTGCGTGGGTTTCCTCCATGTGCTCCAACTTCCCAAAGTGAACGTGAATTTCAAATGAAATTCAAACACCCAGCCCCTGCTATTTAAATCCCTGGCCAAAACCTGCTGTGCCCACTCAATCAGAATTTCAAATGAAATTCACGTTGGCTTATCTGGAGGTTTTGTTAGCTGAACATATGCACACAAGATGACTTCTTTTGTACATATGACAGAAACTGGTACACCAGCACTCCCATTCTATGGTTTGTATTCCCTGCTGCCAGCTGTCTGTGCACACAGTCATAGCAGGAAGAGCAGCTGCACTGACGTAAAAGTGCTCGTCCACACCCAGCCATCAGGTGTCACAAACAGGCTCGTCTAGATACCTGGCACATTCCCTGCAGGCAATGCAACCATGACAAACACTGCAGCTGCACTAGTGTTACTACTGCTTCACGGGCAAGTAGACAAGTCAAAACTTAGATGAAGAATTGGATACATTAAAGCCTGAGGATCACAGCATCGGGTTTCTTTGCAGACAGACAATAACAAACAAACACACACAAAAATGCTGCCATCTATATGCAAGAGCCACCTCGGCTGTCCATCTGCATCTAAAGGTCAAAGGTCACTCTTTGAGGATGCCAGCATTCACATTTTGGACAGAGAAGACAGATGGTTTGAAAGAGCATCTATGTCCACTGTGAACGACCATCCTTGAACAGAGGGCGGGGCCTTAACGCCCACTCACATCCTGGGCCATTTGACCTCAGGCGTGATAGGGTGGGACTAGGTTTAATTATGGGTTCACATGAAACCTTGGCTGATTGTGACCTACACCCATTTTCACACCTTGGCTCGTGTGATTAGGTAATAAATTAGGCTCGTGTGAGGATCAACAGGGGGTCCATGACCCCCTTGGGGGACACTCCTATAGGGGTTAAAAAAATCTGTGACTCTCCTCCATTTGACCTTAGAAATTAAGAAGCTTCTTGGATGAAACGTCTTCAATAAACTTAAAGAAGTCCAGACGCTTTTCTTTCAAAGCTCCTCAGACTACGATGAGCTGGATCACTGAGAACCTTCACATATCTACATGATGCTAAAACTTTAGAAGCACGTCTTTTAAGTTGCTTACTGTGTGGCGCTGCTCAGACTTCAATCACATGCTTGGTTCGTGTGCAGTCGCTCCTTTAACTACAGTAACGGTGCTGCTCAAGTGTTGCCATTTCCAAAAAAGTAGACTGTTATTGGTCAGAAACAGAGAACATGTTCACCATGAGTTAGAGACATGCCTGTGTGATGAAAGCCATCATCAGGGGAGCACTGATACCCACATAGCAACAGGAAATAAGAACGATGCTTCCATTTAAACCCAGTCAGCTGAGAAAAATGTCATATTGTACCACGAACACTTGCAACTCAAGTAACTTATTCTACTGCATGTGAGCCTGGATCATTGTTGTTTTAAGGATCAGAAAACAGATGCCTAAAAATGTGGTTTGAAACAGGACAGATGGTCGGGATTATGCTCAGTCAATATTTCTCATGTGGGAACCAGCTGTTCAGGACTCTGGGTGATGATGTAATGACAAAAACAGTAGACGTGAATTAAATTGGATCTTTACATGTATATGTGTGTGTGAGCGACAGATGGCCCAGTGAGTTCAGTCAGTTTATTCAGAAGCCTGTAATGTTATGAGAGGAAACATGCCGAACAAGTCAAAGGATAAACAGCAAGAGTTTGTTCATGAAGCGGGTTAAACAAATCTAAACTATGAATCTACACATTCCTGTTGTGAGAAAATAAATTGGAAACAAAGTAAATCACGATTCATATTTTAAATTTAGCAGCCTGTGTTTACCTTGATGCACAGTGTGAAGTCAGCATTGTTAAACAATGGAGTTTTGGCTGACTTTAAAAAGTATCAAAAGATTAGTTTTTCAGGAGAACAATGCTCCAAAATATGCCACAAAGTTCTCTTTGACTATAAGCTGTGTTACATGATCTTACATCCACTAACCCCCAACTAAACCCAGCTGTAGAGTAAGCATGTTTGGTGTGGGCTGTGGTTCACACTCTCAAACATGTGCACATTTTATCCAGGAAACAGGAAGTGCTGTTAACATGTTGATGTTAGACACCACAGGTAGCTTCTCTGTCTGGAGTTTGTATGTTCTTCCTCCGCCTGCATGGGTTTTCTCTGCTCCGGCTCCTTACACAGTCCAAAGATAAGCATTAGTGATTAACCTAGACTGGCCATGTGTGTAAGTAAGATAAAGTGCTGAACAGAACAAAGCCCCGTATGGGTAAGTGTGGCTTAAAGTCTAAAGTGCTTTCAGTGGTCAGTTGGACTAGAAATGTGCTCTATAAATACCAGTTCATATGTTAAGCCACACAACGGTCCTTTTCCAAACCTATGAAACCCACAGTACAGCACTGTTACACTGGAAATGCTTATTTACCCGAGCCATATCTTCTACCACTGACACACTTATTAGTTTTAATAGAGTATATAGCAGCTATCTGTTCATTTTGGTTCAAGGGCTTCAGGCTGCAGCATTTTATTCTGAGAGGGTGAGTTGCACACCATCTTTGCATGAAGGCCCAGAATCTGAACATTTATAACAAAATGGTGGCTTCATATATCAAATATGTTTCATAACATATATATATTCTTTAAAAAGTTTTGGGGTAACATGTGTGATATTTTTAGGAGTGCTGGACGTTTTTTTTTTTTTAACTATTTCGATACTCAGCCATCTTTTCCATGTATCTGTACAAATTACAGTTTGATTTATTTTGATGGTAAGAAACACCAGTGAACATCTTAGGGTTTATCTTTGAATAGTTTTTGAGATATTCATGTTCAAACACAAATATCTCAAAAAACATATTTTTTTGAAAAATTGTCCTTTGACCCATTTTTCGAGGCTGTACCAATCTATCGTCATATATGAAATACTTCAAATATCAAATATTTAAAGTTAAAATTTAACACCACTGGGAACATACATACATATGTGTACATATATATATATATACATATATACATACATATATACACAAGGGAGGGGTAGACAGAATTTGTGGTCCCTGCCAGGACAGACCTTTCTAAGCTGATTATACTGTCTCTGCACTGAGCCATAATTTAAGGGCGGCAGTATGTCAGACAATGTGAAAATGTCTGACATTTATTTATAGCCGTTCCTTGATTGTGCGCACACACAGTTAGTTAGAGACTTGCTTTTAACTGGTAATGAACTTGTGCAATAGTTTTCCATCTTTTACTTTAAACAGCTTGCAATTTCTAAAATGCAAACAAATGAGCCATTCATTAAAGTATTAAAGCATTTCTTATCCAATTACTGTATTAATTGATGGAATAATCAACAGAATACTCGATTACTAAAATAATTGATACTCGATTACTAAAATAATCCATCACTGCAGTCCTAGAGATGGTTACAGAAATAATTAAATTGAAGATTTGGATTAATATAAACAAATTATGATTATATTTGAATAAAAATGATGCTATTTGGAAATATCAGATCAAATACACATATAAAGATTCAAATAAATTGAGTTGATATTGAGTCAATGGGGTGAATCATACAGAGGAACATGATGAATTTCAGTGAATGTCTCTGTTTAGTAAGTTACTACTTTGTGCTTGTTCAGACATTACAGTTAACATTCCCAGACTTGAGGTATTTGACTTTGATGACAGGAAATAAAGTTCTGCAGCTGCAAAAACAAGAATGGAAAGGTGATTTAGATGAGCTGTGAAAGTATGAAGATGTGTAGGCGAGAATGCAGAGAATCTTGGCGAGTGAGAGGATGCCTGAGGAATGCAGTAGTGTACTGGTACCAATTTCCAAGAACAAGCGTGATGTGCAGAGCTGTAGTAGCACAGATGGATTAACCTGAAGATTCATAACATGAAGATATGGAAGAGAGTTGTTGAAGCTAGGTGAAGAATAAAAGTGACAATCAGCAAGCAGCGGTTTGACTTTGTGCTGAGAGTATTACTGTTGTGATATTTGCCTTGAGAACGTTGATAGAGAAGTATAGAAAAGGTCAGAAGCAGCTTTACTGTGTTTGTGTCTGTGGTGCAGGACATGTATGAGGATGACAAAGTGGTGAGGTATGCGGTAGGAGTGACAGATGGGTCCAAGGTAGGAGGTGGGATTACATCAGGGATGGCTCATATTTGCAGTGATGATGGATTAATCCATGAAGTCGTGCAGGAGTCTCTGTGGACTACCATGACTGCAGGCCACATTGTGATTTGTGATCTAGTGAGAGCAGGGAGCAGTTGGAAGAGAGCCTGGAGAGGTGGAGGTATGCTCTGGAGAGAAGAGCAATGAAATTTAGTATGAGCAAGTCAGGATATGTGTGTGAATGTGAAGGTGACAGGTTTAAAATTCAACATGCAAGAGGTAGAGATAGTGAAGGCATACGACTTCAAATTTCAAAGGTCCAAAGCAACAGACAGTGCACAAAAATAGGTGAAGAAGAGAGTGCAGGCAGGGTGGATGAATGTTAGGGGTGATTTGTGATACGATAGCAACAAGAGTAAAAGAGAAAGTTTACAAGATGGTTGTGAAACTTGCTGTGATGTATGGTTGACACTGACAAGAGGCTGAGCTTTTCATTGGGAGTGAGCAGGACTAAAAAGTACATCAGAGGGACAGCTCAGGTTTGAGGTTTAGAGATAAATGTTAGAGAGGTAAGGCTGAGATGATTAGGACATGTGAGGAGGGATAGTGGCAAACAAAGACAAAGGATGTTAAAGAAGTAGCTGCCATCTTCCAGGAAGATTCATGGATGTAGGACATGCAGCTGGTTGGTGTGAGGCAGGATGTTAGAGACAGAAGTAAATCATTTGTTGTGGTGACCCCACAACCAGCCACAAAGGAAGAAGAGCTAAAACCCCAAAACCCAAACAAGGACTAGACTGATCAAGACATGATTTTTCTGGTGGCTGGTGGTTTAGCAGTTTGGGACACATGCATCAAGACTGGTGGTGAACCATGCATGAGTTTTCTGAACGATGTGACAAGTTTAATCAGCTAAATGCGTGAGAAGATGCAGTAATTTACTAATCTTCCAACAATGTTGTGTCAAATTAAAAATAAGCAAATGTGGTGCTTCCTGCAAAACAGAGAAACAAAGCTAGGATGTCAAAAAGGAAAAGAAATTCTAAAACTGCATCATGATTTCAGTTTCCAAAAGGTTTACCTGTCTTTTAGTCCATGTTTATTCCAGCTAATTTAGACTAGTATTATAAAGACAGATATGGTGACTTAATTTAATCAGTCCAACCGCTGTATCACTTTACCTCACTGTAAGTTCCTCTTGTAATTGTAATGCCTCTTTATACCACAAGATGGTACAGTCAGCCAATGTAACATCCAGACTGCCCATAGTCTAACATTAGCAGTGCATATTTTTCTTTCACACAGTCCATGATTGTGACCTCTGATCCACCATCCTGACAGACAAACAGTGAAGGCAGCATCTGTTGATTTTATACTTTTATTCTTTGGTCTAAGTACTCTAGTCATTATAAAAAACAGCTAAAATGTGCAAATGAACACAAAAGTGGTTTTTCATAACAACAAGCCAAACACCATTTTCTTCATACTACTCTCTCTAGGTCAGTGCGCCCCAGGGTGGCTGTGGCTACAATGTAGCTGCCATCACCAGTGTGTGAATGTGTGTGTGAATGGGTGGATGACTGAATGTGTGAAGCGCTTTGGGGTCCTTAGGGACTAGTAAAGCGCTATACAAATACAGGCCATTTACCATTTTTTACAGCGCATTGTGTTCTGCATCCTGATTGGCTGTAGACCATTGTCAATCAATCTCCTCATAAGTCAAACTTTACTCAGCTCATTCTTCTTGCTCCCGTACCATTGATTCATTAATGTTGAATTCTCTGGCAGCTGCTCTATTCCCATGTTCTGGACCTGAAAACAGGGTTTAATCTTTGGTTTCATTCTATAACACTGGACTTATTTTTCTACGAAGGTTTGAACTTTGAGAGTTTAAACAAGAGAAAAGTGTGAAAATGTTCATGCCTGTCTGAGAAAAGTGTATAAAGTGTGTAGTGAGGGGTTTTACAGCCTTAAAACATCTATAATAATTGTAAAAAATTAAGTTGGCTACTTCGCAGATTTATTTTTAGAACATAAAATTGAATTGCATTAAACTGATGGACGCACAATAAGTTACAGAGTGAAAACGAAGCAGAAACATGAGACTAACAGTAGGAATGAGGAACAGTAAACAACGGTGAATAGTGTTCTTAATGTTTGCACTCTTTGATGTTTTTTGTCAAAACACTAACTTTACATGTTTTTTACATTTTTACAGTACAATAAAAAATACAACATATATGGGATAAATGAAGGTCTTTGTATTTCACAAGCTATAATAAGTCTTAAATAAGTCAAATGTGCATGTTCATATTACACAGAATTTAATATAGAATTTAATTTAAGACAAAGAATTTAAGAAGAAGATATATGGTAGAAAAACACAGAGATTCTGTCTGCTCTGCACAGCCAGCAAGCATTTCAACCCAGCTATTCCAGTTTACTCCTATAATTGGCTCTCTGTGCAGAGAGAAAGTAGCCATATCTCAGGGTTTCCTCTAACAGCGTGACAGCTTGTAATTAGAGAAAGGAAAAACTCTGTTCCTTCAATTAAACAGTAGTGCTGCAGGAAGAAGGACTGCCCTGTTTTTGTAAAGCAGCCTAAAGGAACACCACTTTTGCAGCAAAATAAATACAGTACTGTGGAATGATAGGTGTGTGTGTGTGTGCGTGTGTGTGTGTGTGTGTGTGTGTGTGTGCGTGCATAGAGTAAAGTGCTGGTTGGAGAGTAAAGGTCTGGCTCCTTCAGCTTACGTCTACGTCATTTTTCTCATGATTTTTTTTCCTGTTCAGTTTCTAGAAAGCAGCGAGCTATACACATTTTAAATTTACATTATCCGAACCACTCATATACAGGAAAGGTGTTTCCCTGTTATCTGCAGGTTTGGGAAGGAGGAGTAATGAATCTACAACAAACATAACCTCAAACCATAAAAATGTCTGCAATGATGGTGTGCAATATAGTTATTACACAAAATGGCAGCGACAACCTTCACTTTGTTTTTTTTAGATACGAGTTCAGATCAGACAAATTTTAAAATTTCATATTAGAAAAAAGTAAAAGGTATGTTATTAATTTTTGAAGGTAATATTAATAGAAATGTGCCTTTTCTAATAAACTGAATTTTGATTTGGTAGTCATATCTGAGGAATATCAAGCTTGAAAATGGATTTCTTTTATTAATTAATATTTCTTCATATTCCAGCTTTAATTACCACTGTTTCCTCACAACAAGAAGGTCAAGAAGGTCACATCTTCAGGATGAGCCAAAATCTGCAAATAGTCCCCGTGCTGTGGAAGAACAGTGAAGAGGTGGACATTGTTCAGTAGTGTTCACACCAAAAATGGTCCCTCAAAGTATCACCTGGTAAGGAAAGCACAACAGAGACCATTCTTCCTGACGAGGCTGAAGCAGGCCAGACTGCTCCTCCACATTGAAAGGAGCCAGTTGAGGTGGTTCAGGCATCTGACAAGGATGCCTCCTGGATGAGTTGTTCTGGGCATGTCCCAGCGGGAGGAGGCCCCGGGGCAGACCCAGGACACGCTGGAAGGATTATATCTCTGGGAACTCCTTGGTGTTCCCCCGGATGAGCTGAAGGAGGCGGCTGGGGAGAAGGAGGTCTGGGCTCGTCTGCTTGGGCTGCTGCCCCCGCAACCCGGCCACGGATAAGCAAAAGGAGATGGACGGATGGATGGTTAAAATATGGTATTATGGGAAGGATGCTGATGCCCTGGAGAGGAGATGGTGAAAAATTATCTGTCATGGCTGTGTGCAGGCAGGCAGGGAGAAAGGACTCAGCTGGGAGACACGGCTGATGCTGATTACACAGACGAGACAGGGAGAGCACAAAGCTGGACACACTGACATAAGGCACAGACCTACAAAGTAAAACAGGAAGTACACGACAGACACAGAGATCCAGACGAGATCCAGAACTTAACAGACACAGACTCATGAGCGGACATAATAACATCATGGACAGGCAGAGGGAACACAGAGAAGTGGGACCAGGGCAGGCACAGAACAGAAACCTAACAAATGGCAAATCTTAACAGAATACATAATCAGAATAAACAAAAACATAAAATATTATAAAGAAACACAAAACACTGACTCTGACAAAACGTCAGACTCAGGACCATAACATTATCAGAGCAAAGCGAGTGCTCTTCTGGAAATGTATTCTTCTTGTGGGAATTCCTATGATGCGATCTAAACAGCTAGCTAAACAGTTGCTGCTCTGATGTTGGGAACATTTTAAAGATTTTTATTTTGAATAGCTGGAGCTTAAACAGTCTACAAACCTTAGTAAAGTCAAGAGGACCTGAAGAGTCTGCTGATCATTTTTAGCAAGTTGTTAACACAAGTTAACATGTGTAATAATAAGTGAACATAAGTTGTAAAACCTAATTTAGCAGTAGAAAGTTGAATTACCATTTTTTGTATGACTTGATCAGTCTGTCACATTATTGTGGAGGAATTTTAGCCCACATTTCTTTACAGTTCACTGAGTTTCATGCACACTCTCTTAAGGTCCCACCACAGCATTTCAGTCAGGTTTAGGTCAGGACTTTGACTGGACCATTGTAACACCTTGTTGCTTTCTTTTTCAGCCACTCTGTTGCTTTTGATTTGTACCCAAGTCATGACCCCGCTAGCTCAGTGCACTGATATGCACTGAGCTGGTAAACGTTTGGCTTTCTCCAATTGTGGTGCTGTGCATTATGGCCAAACATGACCACTTGTCAGTCCTTCCAAACAGCTCACACTTGTTCAGTCTTTTTCTAATTGTACTGTCATGAACTTTAACATCTAACATGCTAACTGAGTCCTGTAGAGTCTGAGATGTAGCTCTTGGGGTTTTTAGAACCTGAGAACTGAAACTTTGTTTTTCATGTGACTGTATGAGGTTGTTGCCATAATGGTGTTGTCCATAAAGGACAGAAGAGTGCTGCCAGTCCCACGTAGAAAGCGTTGCGCTAACTTGGGCGTGAAGATTTTCTGCTTGTATCAAAATTTAAAAACAAAAAACACAACAATAAAATATCTAATTTAAAAAAGGAAAATTACATATAATTATTTAATTAATTTAAATAATTAATTTAATTATCTGAGTCAGAAGCAAAATGCCTGCAGGAGAAGACAGAAGCACAGAGCAGATTAGACGATATGAAGGGAATGTTAAAAGAAGCGCTTCCTCGAGTCGCACAGGCTGAACCTCTAACTGATGCCTCTCCAGACGAAGGTGAACAGCAGCGTGAACAGGATGCAGGCCCAGCTCCACTCGTGCTCGGTTGTGACTGTAACCACGCCGAAAAAGAAGAAGACGAGGATTTCAGAGAGCATCTTGACAACGTGGTGAATGGTGGTGCAGGACCTCTGGGGTGCATTCTCCTCCACGTAGTACTTCATGGTTATAGCACATACAACAATGCTGCATGGAGGACAATAAAAACAAACCACAGAAAATGTGTTTTTAACTCTAAAAAAGATGTGAAAGGTTATTTATTGCAGGCCATTTACCATTTTTCACAGCTATGTTCACACGGATAATATCTCAGAGGCTACCAATCAGATTCTGATTCAATGTGTTAAAACTGAAAGAAAATAAAAGGGAAAAATGTGCAAAAATAACAGAAATAAAGATTTAACCTTTAGAAGTTTTAACATGATAAACTAAGTGTTATGAAACATTACCAAAAAGAGAGGGAATATTTATATTACATGTACATATATAAATATTCTTTTTGTTTATAACAGATTTTTGAACCTTACATTGTTTCTTGGCCACACGGGGGTGCTATAGCATTTGTTTACCTGTTTATCCTAAGAAACTGTCATAAGCTATTATTAAAGCTTTAAATTCACTTTTGTGTTTCTTATGTTCAATTGGTTACAAAATGCCAATTTTAACGGCATTTTAAAATGATTCTTTTACAACAGTATAGTTGACTTTGTATAGTCTCGCTTATTCTCTAACCTCAAGAGAGTCTCCCAGACTTGTTCTCTAAAAACCTAAAGAAGCATTATGGATTTGATCAACTGGTCCCTTAACGAAACCGATAAACTCCTGGGCTGGGGAGAGCCCGATTGCCCTGCAGAGACGTTTGCTGCCGGATGGTCGGTTGCGTCATGTGTCTGGCAACACTCTTGATGGAGGACATTGAACAACATCTACCAATTCGGAACCACGATAACAGACTTCTGGCTGATTGGAGCTGGCTCGGGCCTGGCTTATCGAAGAACAAGAACAACAAGCAGGACTGAACTTGGAGTTTGCCCTTCGTGCCTCCCTCTTTGAACTTTGTTTGTTAAACCCTGTTCATAGTATTAAACTTTGCTTTTTAACCTCGGTACATGGTTGAACTTAGCTTAATTAGAGTTATGTGATGCTAGCTTGCCTTAGATGAGAGTTTTGTGATGCTAGCTTGCCTAGCTGACCCATTTTGAACAGTAATAATAATTTTTTTTGCACGTCTGGTCAACTTACATATTAAGCCAGCATATTAAGCTATAGCTCTTTTGCAAACATTCAATTCAATTCAATTCAATTTTATTTATATAGCACCAAATCACAACAGCAGTCGCCTCAAGGCGCTTTATATTGTACAGTAGATCGCACAATAATAGATACAGAGAAAAACCCAACAATCATATGACCCCCTATGAGCAAGCACTTTGGCGACAGTGGGAAGGAAAAACTCCCTTTTAACAGGAAGAAACCTCCAGCAGAACCAGGCTCAGGGAGGGGCGGGGCCATCTGCTGCGACCGGTTGGGGTGAGAGAAGGAAGACAGGATAAAGACATGCTGTGGAAGAGAGACAGAGATTAATAACAGATATGATTCAATGCAGAGAGTTCTGCTAACACATAGTGAGTGAGAAAGGTGACTGGAAAGGAAAAACTCAATGCATCATGGGAATCCTTGGCAGCCTACGTCTATTGCAGCATAACTAAGGGAGGATTCAGGGTCACCTGGTCCAGCCCTAACTATATGCTTTAGCAAAAAGGAAAGTTTGAAGCCTAATCTTAAAAGTAGAGATAGTGTCTGTCTCCTGAATCCAAACTGGAAGCTGGTTCCACAGAAGAGGGGCCTGAAAACTGAAGGCTCTGCCTCCCATTCTACTTTTAAATACTCTAGGAACAACAAGTAAGCCTGCAGTGTGAGAGCGAAGTGCTCTAATAGGGTGATATGGTACTACAAGGTCATTAAGATAAGATGGGGCCTGATTATTTAAGACCTTGTATGTGAGGAGCAGGATTTTGAATTCTGGATTTAACAGGAAGCCAATGAAGGGAAGCCAATACAGGAGAAATCTGCTCTCTCTTTCTAGTCCCTGTCAGGACTCTTGCTGCAGCATTTTGGATTAACTGAAGGCTTTTCAGTGAGTTTTTAGGACATCCTGATAATAATGAATTACAGTAGTCCAGCCTGGAAGTAATAAATGCATGAACTAGTTTTTCAGCGTCACTCTGAGACAGGATATTTCTAATTTTAGAGACATTGCGCAAATGGAAGAAAGCAGTCTTACATATTTGTTTAATATGTGCATTGAAGGACATGTCCTGGTCAAAAATGACTCCAAGGTTCCTCACAGTGTTACTGGAGGCCAAGGTAATGCCATCCAGAGTAAGAATCTGGTTAGATACCATATTTCTAAGATTTTCAGGGCCGAGTACAATAACCTCAGTTTGATCTGAATTAAGAAGCAGAAAGTTAGCGGCCATCCAGGTCTTTATGTCTTTAAGACATTCCTGCAGTTTAACTCATTGGTGTGTGTTACCTGGCTTCATGGACAGATAGAGCTGCGTGTCATCTGCATAGCAGTGAAAATGTATGCTATGTCTTCTAATGATGTTACCTAGGGGAAGCATGTATAATGTAAACAGAATTGGTCCTAGCACTGAACCCTGTGGAACACCATAATAGACCTTAGTGTGTGAAGAGGACTCTCCATTTACATGCACAAACTGGAGTCTATTAGATAGATATGATACAAACCACTGCAGTGCAGTACCTGTAATACCTACAGCATGTTCTAATCACTCTAATAGGATATTATGGTCAACAGTATCGAACGCTGCACTGAGGTCTAGCAGGACAAGCACAGAGATGAGTCCACTGTCAGAGGCCATAAGAAGATCATTTGTAACCTTCACTAAAGCTGTTTCTGTGCTGTGATGAGCTCTGAAACCTGACTGAAACTCTTCAAATAAGCCATTCCTCTGCAGATGATCTGTTAGCTGTTTGACAACTACTCTTTCAAGGATTTTTGATATGAAAGGAAGGTTGGAGATTGGCCTGTAATTAGCTAAGACAGCTGGGTCTAGAGATGCTTTTTAAGTAAAGGTTTAACTACAGCCAGCTTGAAGGCCTGTGGTACATAGCTGATTATTAGAGATAGGTTGATCATATTTAAGATCGAAGCATTAATTAATGGCAGGACTTCTTTGAGCAGTTTTGTAGGAATGGGGTTTAAAAGACACGTTGATGGTTTGGAGGAAGTAATTATTGAAGTTAACTCAGAAAGATCAATTGGAGAAAAAGAGTCTAAATGAATATCAATGGTACTGAAAGTAGCTGTAGATAATATTACATCTGTGAGATGATTATTGGTAATTTTTTCTCTAATGATTAAAATGTTATTTCTGAAGAAGTTCATGAAGTCATTACTAGTTAACGTTAAAGGGATGGTTGGCTCAACAGAGCTCTGACTGTTTGTCAGCCTGGCTACAGTGCTGAAGAGAAACCTGGGGTTGTTCTTATTTTCTTCAATCAGTGATGAATAGTAAGATGTTCTGGCTTTGCAGAGGGCTTTCTTATAAAGCAGCAAAGTATTTCTCCAGGCTAAATGATGATCCTCTAAATTTGTGACACGCCATTTCCTCTCCAGCTTACGAGTTATCTGCTTTAGGCTACGTGTTTGAGAATTATACCACGGAGTCAGGGACTTCTGATTTGAGGCCTTAGTTTTCACAGGAGCTACAGTATCCAGAGTCGTACGTAGTGAGGAGGTAAAATTATTAACAAGATGATCGACCTCTGTTGGAGTAGCGTTCAGATAGCTGCTCTGCTCTATGTTGGTACAGGGCATTGAAGATGATAACAGTGGGTGGATTATATTCTTAAACTTAGTTACAACACTTTCAGAAAGACATCTACTTTGATAAAGTCTACTCTCCACTGCTGTGTAATCAATTATTGTAAATGTAAATGTTATCAGGAAATGATCAGACAGCAGAGGGTTTTCAGGAAACACTGTTAAATGTTCAGTTTCTATACCATATGTTAAAAACAAGATCTAGTTTCAAATCTCCATATTTTGTCTCCTTTTCTGTCTTCCGCTATTTGTTTGTACCATTTATATTTATATGTTCTATTTCTATTGTATATATTAATCGGCATCTGTGGGTGGACAGCAAAGAAAGAATTTCATTGCACAAAGAAATGCCTTTTCTCTTGTGACACATGACAATAAACACTTTGAATCTTGAATCTTGTAGTCAAACCTTAGCTTTAAGCTCCGTCTGTGTTAAATTGTACTGATTAGAATATACTGGACATTCAGTGCTAAGATTCAGCACACTGTGTTAGAGGCTGAGATTGGATGAATTCATCATATATACAACTTTTGAGTTTTAATTTTCAAATTGCATTAACAAACACAACCATCATGTAAAAAATAAAACTACACATTGTCCTTGATCATCATCCATGGCCAGATGAAAATGAATCTATGTGCTCACATATTAAATTAAGCATTCACTGCACCTGCAGTATCTACACCTGTGTGGTAAAGAAACAGATAATGAAATGTAATTATTAATAAAACATTTCTCGAGCTTCTCGTGTTCCTTCTTTCTGATGTTGCTGTCATTGTGCACTGCTACATCGATCACTACGGCCGTCTTCTTCTGTTTGTCTACCACCACTATGTCCGGTTGGTTAGCCACCACCATTTTGTCCGTCTGTATCTGGAAGTCCCACAGGATCTTAGGTCGGTCATTCTCCACCACCCTTGGGGGGTTCTCCCATTTTGACCTCGGGACTTCCAGACCATATTCGGCACAGATGTTCCTGTACACTATGCCGGCCACTTGGTTATGGCGTTCCATGTATGCCTTGCCTGCTAGCATCTTGCACCCTGCTGTTATGTGCTGGATTGTCTCAGGGGCATCTTTACACAGCCTGCACCTGGGGTCTTGCCTGGTGTGATAGACCCCAGCCTCTATGGATCTTGTGCTCAGGACTTGTTCCTGTGCTGCCATGATTAGTGCCTCTGTGCTGTCTTTCAGTCCAGCTTTGTCCAGCCACTGGTGGGATTTCAGGATATCAGCCACCTCCGTTATCAGCAGGTGGTACATACCGTGCAGGGGCCTGTCCTTCCATGATGGTTCCTCGCCTTCCTCCTCTTTCTTGGGTTTCTGCTGCCTGAGGTATTCACTGAGCACTCGGTCAGTTGGGGCCATCTTACTGATGACTTCGTGGATGTTTGTCGTCTCATCCTGAACTGTGGTGCTGACACTCACCAGTACCTGCCCTCCTTCCTTCCGCTTAGCGTACAGCCTCAGCAGGGTACCTGATCATGAGCAGGGCGTGGGTGTTGATAGCCCGGATCTTGTTCTTACCGTTCAGCTGACTTCTCAGTACTTGCCTGACCCTCTGCAGGTACTTGGTGGTTGCAGCTTTTCTAGCTGCCTCTTCATGGTTCCCATTTGCCTGCGGGATCCCCAGGTACTTGTAACTGTCCTCTATGTCTGCAATGTTGCCTT
>NC_086230.1:1537500-1590000 GCF_036321145.2 Pelmatolapia mariae | reverse complement strand
TCCGAGCTCCATATGTTGGTTGTTAAGATTAACGTAGCAGTGCTTTACAAACATTCAGAGATGAACTTACACACTTTCTTTACTTCTCTGGGATAGCTTGCTTGGAGATGTAAAGCTGGTTTGGCAGCACGTAGCGAGGCTCCAGATGCTTTCAGTGTGAAGTAACTCCAGACCGCCGGCAGGTGTCGCACACAACAGCCGCTCTATCATGTGACGCATCACTGCTCTGACGTGCTGAGGTTACGCCATGTCGCAGGTTTTGTGAGGTGCTTTTGTGATATTTAATGGATTGGGCTACATTTTTTTTTCTCCCCAATATCCAATCCAGTAATTTAGGTCAGGATCGGACCGATACCGACACTGTATATCGGATTGGTCCATCCCTAATACTGACGGGGGCTAGAAAGAGAGAGCATATTTCTCCTGGCTCTTACTGGCTTCATTGGCTCTTCATTGGTTTCCTGTTAAATCCAGCATTGAGCACTTCACTTTCACACTGCAGGCTTACTTGTTGTTCCTAGAGTATTTAAAAGTAGAATGGGAGGCAGAGCCTTCAGTTTTCAGGCCCCTCTTCTGTGGAACCAGCTTCCAGTTTGGATTCAGGAGACAGACACTATCTCCACTTTTAAGATTAGTCAGACCTATTTCAGGAAAACCTGAATCCACCATTAGTTATGTTGCAACAGACTTAGGCTGGTGTTTCTCCTCCTCTCACCCCTTTTTTACTCACTATGTGTTTATACATCACCCTGCATTTAATCTTTAGTATTTATTAGCATCTGTCTCTCTTCCACAGCTTTGTTTGTCCTGGCTTCCTCCCCTCACCCCAAACTGGTTGCACCATATGGCCATGAGCCTGGTTCTGCCAGATGTTTCTTCCTGTTAAAAGGGAGTTTTTCCTCCCCACTGTCACCAAAGTGCTTGCTCATAGTGGGTGATCTGTTGGGGTTTCTCTGTATTATTGTAGGGTCTTTGAATTACAATATTAAGCACCTTGAGGTGACTGTTGCTGTGACTTGGTGCCATATAAATAAAACTGAATTGAATTAAATTCTGTTGAATTTACACCTACTGTATGGCCAATATCAAAAATGAACCTTACGCATGTTTTTGGACTGTGCAAGGAAGCCAGAGTACCCAGAGACTCCACACGGCCTGTTATTCAACAAAGGTGTTTACTGTGCTTTAAATCACTTTTTTTTACTTGTTGTTTGTACTTGGAGATTTGTTTGGTATGCGCATTCCTTTTTTGTAGTGTCTCGATGTCTTCATGTGTCATAAAAATATTTCAATATGCAGACATTATTTTTATCACAGTGACATGATGTGCGTCCAACTGCAAACAACACAAACCAACGAGAGCAAAAATGAACAAACACACTGAAATAGATGTTAAAGCTGGTGTAAATGACATATTTACTTCCACCTTGCAATTAATTTATAAACATTTATCTCCATTATACAGATTATATAATCAAAAGTCGTGTTGCTGTTTTTATAACACCATGTTGCGGGCCTTCTGCCGCTGCGTCTGGAAAGCAGGCAGAGAGAGAAAATGCAACGGGACAAGTGAGAAGAAAGTGTGACCGAGCAGAGTCCTGGAGCAGAGGAATACTTTCATGGTGAGGTGGGATGACAGTGCTAAACGATGAGCAGAGAATGGTCATTAAGAAACTTTCCTCTGTTAGTCTCATTCCTCTATCCAGCTCACATGCTGTGAGTGGTTATGTGCATTTGTGTGAGAGAGAATAAGAGCTTTTGTCTTCAGATTGTGTTGATGTGTTGGCTTGTAATGCCAGAGCATTGTGTATGTGTGTGCTTATGTGTGTGTGTTGCCTACATACAAAATCTGGGTCTTTGAAGCTATATATAGTTTAGCAGTGTAAGACATTTTGAATACAGCCGAAGGCCTTTAGGGATCCCGTGTGTGTCTGTTTGTGTGAGTTGGACATATTTTCAGATCTCACAGAACATTCATTATTTTTCTGTGTACATACTCAAATGGTTTTTGTTTTATTGAAAGCATTTCTAGTAAGTAAGTAAAATTTTATTTGTATAGCACCTTTCAAGATAAAAATCACAACGTGCTTCACAGAAAAGCTAAAACATAAAAACCGAAATCAACCAAAAGCAAGTTTAAAAAGATGAGTTTTTAGCTGTTTTTTAAAAGAAACCACTGAGTCCACAGAACCAAAGTGCTCAATAGGCTGTCAGAGGCACATGTGAAAGAGTGGATTATGCACACAGACACACACTCGATGGACTATGTGATCACGTGCACACCACATTCCCCGACCCATGTCTGTATGTTAACAGGCAACATGATCTCAGCTACTGTGTATTTTGGAAATGATGCTGCCATATGTTTGGACTAAGGGTCTCCATGTTCTCGGTGCTTGTGCTAACATTTTCTTGTGATAGCATCACTACTTTGTAGAGCTCCGTCTTTTGCATTGCTACTTTTATGCAGGTCTAATAGTGTCTGGATCATTTTATGAGAGCTTGCCATAGAGCGTGGATGCTCTCTGGGTACTCTTGCTTTCACCCAAAGACATGCAGTTAGTTTAGGGGGGTTAGGTTAATTTTAAATTACCTATAGGTGTGAATGATAGTGCAAATGTTTGTCTGAAATGTGTGGGCCCTGTGACAGACTGGTAATGGTAAATGGACTGGTTCTTATATAGCGCTTTTCTACTCTGTCTGAGCACTCAAAGCGCTTTATACAACTAATTCATTCACCCAATCACACCCATTCACACAAGCACTTTTTCAAACTGTTTAGTGCTTACTGTCTAACATTTATACACATTCACACTCCGATGAATGCATCGGAGAGCAACATGGGGTTAGTATCTTATATTTGACATGCAGACTGGTGGAGCCTGAGAGCGAACCACCAACCTTCCAGTTAGTAGCTGACCTGCTCTACCATCTGAGCTACAGCCACCCCGTGATCTGTCCAAACTATGCCCCGCCTCTTGCCCTTTGACAGCTGGGATAGGCTCCCTCTCCCTGCAACCCAAAATTGGACAGGTGGAGGAGAATAGATGGATTACACAGCAGTGGTAAACAGATTTCAGTACAGTAGATGTCCTTACCAGTTAGAGAGAAAATGACTCAAACATCTCACAGATGTATTATTACCTACAGCTGCTTTCAGTACTATTGATCCTTAGTTAACTTCAGTCATTACTTCCTCCAAACCATCAAATTGTCTATTACCAAGGTTTTAATAGTTTTGCAATTTTCATTAGTTTTTATTTCTATTTCGTTTTGGCTTTAGATTTTAAATTGTATGTTAGTTTTCATTGGTTTTTTACTATTGGTTCTTGCTGGTTTCATTTAGGTTTTATTTGTTGAAAATGCTTCATTTCAGTTTAGTTTTTATTGGTTTCAGTTTTAGTCTTTTTTGTAATATGAGACCAGGGGCAAGCCTGTAAAAAAAAAAAAGAAATAGTTGACTGTAACACAATCCCAGTTTCATCATAGTTTTTTTTTTTTTTTTTTTTTAAATTATACTAATTTAGGGCAGATGAACAACCATCCACAATAAGCAACTATAAAAGATATATGGCAGAGTAACTTTGTAATGAAGAAAATTTCAGTAGACAAAATTACAACAGCACGTACAACAACAACAACAAGCAGGTAGTTTAGATTGACAGAGCTTAACCAACTCTAAAGTAACTTAGATGAATTTTAATTTAAACATTAGAAAGCCCAACACTCAGTGCAGGCGTTACAGTTCTGATAAAACACTGCAACTGATTCATAATACAACAAAAGCAAACCATGATGAGTACAATTAATGTTTTGGATACTTTTTGCACATATTTTGGTAAAACACCACAGCTGGTGTAATTTGATTTTTTTCTAACAGTAAAACTTTGTTTTAAACAACAAAAAGAAAGCACTGAACCGAACTGCGAGTGTGCCTGTGCAGGTGGGTGAAAAAGAGAGGTACATTACTCAAGTAACAATCTTTTGTTGATCTTAAGGAAAACTTTTGGCTCCAGAGCAGGGCCCTAGAGAAACACACACAGAAAATAAGTGTTCCACAAATCAGTGTGAATGCATGAGGGGGGAGACAGAGAGAAGGGGGTGCGGGGGAAGGATGGCCTCAAACCAAGCAAAGAAGGTGCTGAGCTCCTCTGTAAGTTTGAGGCTGCTGTCGGGGGGCTCTGGCCTACACCACCTAATGATAGTGCCTAGGTGTCAGTAAGGAAGCCCTCTGTCCTCCTCCGTTAGGTGGTTTTAGTCACTGTCACATTCTACACAGCACTTTTTGGAGAAAAGGGCAGACTGCTGTTCAAAGATGGACCAGGATGTCAAATCAAAACAGCCCTGTAGCTGGAGGAGAGCATCATCTGGCCATATACAGTGGCTTGCAAAAGTATTCGGCCCCCTTGAACTTTCCCACATTTTGTCACATTACAGCCACAAACATGAATCAATGTTATTGGAATTCCACGTGAAAGACCAACACAAAGTGGTGTACACGTGAGAAGTGGAACAAAAATCAGACATGATTCCAAACATTTTTTACAAATAAATAACTGCAAAGTGGGGTGTGCGTAATTATTCAGCCCCCTGAGTCAATACTTTGTAGAACCACCTTTTGCTGCAGTTACAGTTGCCAGTCTTTTAGGGTATGTCTCTACCAGCTTTGCACATCTACAGACTGAAATCCTTGCCCATTCTTCTTTGCAAAACAGCTCCAGCTCAGTCAGATTAGATGGACAGCGTTTGTGAACAGCAGTTTTCAGATCTTGCCACAGATTCTGGATTGGATTTAGATCTGGACTTTGACTGGGCCATTCTAACACATGGATATGTTTTGTTTTAAACCATTCCATTGTTGCCCTGGCTTTATGTTTAGGGTCGTTGTCCTGCTGGAAGGTGAACCTCCGCCCCAGTCTCAAGTCTTTTGCAGACTCCAAGAGGTTTTCTTCCAAGATTGCCCTGTATTTGGCTCCATCCATCTTCCCATCAACTCTGACCAGCTTCCCTGTCCCTGCTGAAGAGAAGCACCCCCAGAGCATGATGCTGCCACCACCATATTTGACAGTGGGGATGGTGTGTTCAGAGTGATGTGCAGTGTTAGTTTTCCGCCACACATAGCGTTTTGCATTTTGGTCTCATCTGACCAGAGCACCTTCTTCCACATGTTTGCTGTGTCCCCCACATGGCTTGTGGCAAACTGCAAACGGGACTTCTTATGGTTTTCTGTTAACAATGGCTTTCTTCTTGCCACTCTTCCATAAAGGCCAACTTTGTGCAGTGCACGACTAATAGTTGTCCTATGGACAGATTCCCCCACCTGAGCTGTAGATCTCTGCAGCTCGTCCAGAGTCACCATGGGCCTCTTGGCTGCATTTCTGATCAGCGCTCTCCTTGTTCGGCCTGTGAGTTTAGGTGGACGGCCTTGTCTTGGTAGGTTTACAGTTGTGCCATACTCCTTCCATTTCTGAATGATGGCTTGAACAGTGCTCCGTGGGATGTTCAAGGCTTGGGAAATCTTTTTGTAGCCTAAGCCTGCTTTAAATTTCTCAATAACTTTATCCCTGACCTGTCTGGTGTGTTCTTTGGACTTCATGGTGTTGTTGCTCCCAATATTCTCTTAGACAACCTCTGAGGCCGTCACAGAGCAGCTGTATTTGTACTGACATTAGATTACACACAGGTGCACTCTATTTAGTCATTAGCACTCATCAGGCAATGTCTATGGGCAACTGACTGCACTCAGACCAAAGGGGGCTGAATAATTACGCACACCCCACTTTGCAGTTATTTATTTGTAAAAATGTTTGGAATCATGTCTGATTTTCGTTCCACTTCTCACGTGTACACCACTTTGTATTGGTCTTTCACGTGGAATTCCAATAACATTGATTCATGTTTGTGGCTGTAATGTGACAAAATGTGGGAAAGTTAAAGGGGGCCGAATACTTTTGCAAGCCACTGTATTAAAGACCTGGCTGCTTTGTTTCCTGAGGGGAGGCAGGGATGAGGAGCAGAGAGAGGTGGTCAGATTGTTTGAGGTGGGAGAGGGGTGGCGGTTTGCAGGCCTGTTTGATGTGACACCTAACATGTTGGGGGAATTTGGGGAGTACAGATTTCAAACATGCCTTATTAAAGTCCCAACCAACAATATAGACGCACGCCAGGTGCTCTTTCTGCTGTTAACTGATAATAAATTGGAGATGGTTCTGGTGGATTACGCAATATGATACCCCGAAACAGTGCTGCTGCACACCATTTCAGCAAAGATCGTGGTGCAGGCACTGTTTCGTGTCATCTCCTGAGGTGGCATCCCAAAAGACATACTGACTGACCAGGGCACATCGTTCATGTCTGGCCAGTACCATAATGCAGGTTGTAAAACATGTCAAGCAGTGACTGGTCTGTCTGTGATGTCTCTCAGTCAAGCCACTGCAACAATATGGCTCAGTGACGGCTGGATCTGGCACACTGCAATATGAAACATTACAGTGCACCACTACTGGCTATGGTAACGGTGACTTTAGACTTCAGAGGAGCAAAGTGATAGAGATGAAAAAATGAGGGGAGAGGGGGGAATATTAGACTCCACAACCTCGTTATGTCTGCTGGCATTTTAACTTCTTTTGATGATTTAGTAAGAAGGGAAGGAGGAGATGTGTTCTCTCCTCTGTCCATGACACAATTTCAATCCTCCACTCATGCCTTCCTCTGCCTGTACTCTCCATGACAAAGAGAGAGAGAAGAAAAAGAATTGAGTGTGTTTAATTTAGAGGGCTCTCAAATGTGTGAAATCCTTTATGCTATCTGGGTCAGAGTGTGCCTTACAGGATGAAGAACCACGCACAAAAAGATGTTTTGTGCACGTCTCTCTGTTACATGAAGTGATCAAAGGGTTATCGCATGTATGGTTTTCATACTTGGCGCAAGTCATAGCAAAGTGTTAAGGCAGGTCCTCAGTGTCAACCCCTGAACCTTTGATTTCCATAAGCAGCTTTAGGGTTTAAAAACATCTTATCCTACCCCCCCGCATTTGAAGAACTAAGAGGAAGCATCTAAATGCCCAGATGCTACATCTATACTTGGTGAACTGCAAATAAGTGGTGAATAAAACATTTGTCCTTTCACACTGAAGAACTAAACTACTGAACTATAGTTTTCTACAAAAGTCTAACATTTTCTGTACAAAGACGCATACAGTCTTAGAAAATGGGCTGCAGTAAAAGCCGGCTTCTCTCCATACAGGTACAGTCCTCGTTATTGGACAGGGTAACTTGATGTACCCTTTTGAGAGAAAAAAGTGTTAAAGGTACAATGTTTCTTGTTTCTTAAGGTGCAGTGTCTGGAGACAGATGTTCACACAAATGCAAATTAATGATTAATGAAATTAGGAAAAATAAATTTAGGCAAATAAATATTAACCACAACACAACCAGTGTTTTGGATTAACATGTGAGAGACAGTTTCAGGAAGTTTAACCTGTTGTTTTGATATATGGTTCATGGTCCTTGTATATAGTGACAGTTACCCATGTCACACAGTGCTCAAGCTTTTTAGTTCAGCGGTGATATTTTTAATATAATTAAAAACTCAGGATGTAGTCCTGTTGTTTTGATCATTAAAGGCTGTTGTCAATACATAAATATAATTTAACATAATTTGAAACATTACCACATATTAAACCATAAGTGAACTATTTAAAATGATTAACTTTCTCTAAAATAGAAACAGAGCGATTCTGAATAGCTAGTTCATGCATTTATTACATCTAGGCTGGACTGTAAGCGAGCGGAAAGCAGAGGAGGCACAGGAAGCTGCTGATCGGAATGATACGAGAATGCTATTCCGGATCGTGCGTGATCTCACTCGCACCTTTTGGGGTCAAGGAGTGCCAATTAAAAGTAGAGATGGCAGACCTGTCGTCACGCAGGAAGACCAAGATAAGCGCTGGGTAGAACACTTCAAAGATCTCCTGAATCAACCCGCCCAGACACGCCCTTGTTGGACAATGACTTGGCCGAAAATTATGAACTCGTTGTGGACACTGGCCCCTTCACTATGGACGAGACCAGGGCTGGACTGGGACAAAAAATCGGCCCGGGCATTTTGACTAGAGACCGGCCCACCAGGATAGAGATTGAAAATGTGACGTCATTCAGGGGTAAAACCGCAAAGGATTCTAGGAACTTGTGGCAAGAGGTACTAGCGCACGCAGGCTTTCAATTGAACTCAGTTACACAGCGATAAAAAGAAACCCAAAAAATGGCAGGAAGCTGTTGTATTATTAACTGCAATAGCCGGTCGCATGACAGCCACGGGAAGCCGACGGGTAAAGAGATCGTTTTTTTTATCGGATTACGTCGTTGAAGAGAAACTTTTTAAGCCATGTTTCCGAAGTAAGAGCCGACGGATGGTCTGGATATACCAAATATAACGTCTCAGAACACTCCAGCTCACATGTTAGTCTGCTCCAAGCATTCCCACAAAGGTTAGTGTTTTGTAGTAGTTAATACGTCATTTTTCATAACATAATTGGTGATATAGGTTACAAGCAAGTCTGGCGCTGAACAGAAATGGTCGCGCTATGCTCCTTTGTTTATTGTGCATAAATAGTGAATTGTCCTGACACAATATTGCGTTTCGCTTTTGTTATTACCATGGTACATTGACAAAAACATATACTTTTATTCACAGGATAAAACAGTTGTTTTGTATCACTAATTGTCCAGTGCGATTACAACATACAATATTATTGTCACTGCTACATTTCTGTAATGCGTACCAGAAATTATTTCCACTACTAATTAATTACCGTTGAGCTCAAAGGTTATATTAATAAACGGTTAACGAATGTGTATTTATGAAGACGATTTGTGAGACTGGTAAACTTACCTTTGTTTGTACGATGGTCTTTCGTTCTACACGGTGCATTTCAAGGTCCTGTACCCATCCGTCGGTAAACTGTACCTGGGCTTGTTGCAGTGACCTGAAGTTACTAAAAACTTCATGAGTGTATGCACTCACTCCAAGAACCATATAATTATAAATCTGAGCGTGGTGAAAGTTGGGCAGCACGCTGACGTCTTTTGTCCACTCTGTGTGCTCGTAAGGGTCTGACCCTTTCACTCCTTTGATTTTTTCCTCGTATCTTTTCTTTGCCTTTTTGTCGAGTCTGTCTTTGTACGGTCCGGCATTATTCTCCTTAGTTTTGTACATTCCTTTTTTGTGCGGCAAAGAAAAACCAAGAAGGTATTGGAACCGGAGAACGAACTTTTTGCGGTGCTGCAAATGCTTGCATTTGATGCGGTACTTGGATTGTTTTGCCACGAGTTCCCGGCATGCGAAAGTCACGTGATCTGTCAATCGCTATAGGAAAAACCATAAAGCCTTTGCATGAAAACAACTGCTTTGATGTACACTGCCTTGTTGGTATATATGTATCAATCTAATAAACTTAAACCTACACCATCCTCCCTATTCTGGATTTTAAACAGCACATAGCGGAAACAAAAAGACTGCTTGGTCGAGTTAACCTCCTGAACTATCTACAACACATGGTAGAAACCTTAAATTAAGACCAAGAACACTAGAGGTGAGACATGATCATTAATTAATATTAAAATTAATAAATGACAGATTTAGTGATATTTTCATAAACACCTCCTTTCCTTTTTTTGTTCTCCATTTTCTTTAGTTCGTCTATAAGAGTGCTAAACAAGGGGGAGGGTGCATCCGGCCTCCTCGGCTGTAATTGGTCCAGCCCAGAGTCGATCATGACCAATTGGCCAATCCAACACCTTTCATTATATATACCCTTCCTAAAAAAAAAAAAAATCCATCGGCCCATAAAAACAAAAAATCGCCAGCGGCCCACCGGGCAAATGCCCGGTATGCCCGATGGCCAGTCCAGCTATGGATGAGACAAAGGCGGCGATTAAGTCTCTCAAGAGTGGAAAGGCAGCCGGCGCCGACGAAATTACCGCGGAACTTCTGAAGTACGCCGACCCCGTTCTGGTCAGAGCTTTGACAACTCTGGTCAACAAATGCTGGGAAAGAGGCGAAGTACCCGGCGACTGGACGAGAGGTACCATCGTGAAACTCCCAAAGAAGGGTGATCTGTCAAACTGCAATAATTGGCGTGGCATCACCCTCCTCTCCATCCCAGGGAAGGTGTTCGGAAAGGTATTACTTCGGCGACTATTGAGAACGGTGGACGAACGGCTACGCGAGGAGCAGGTGGGTTTCAGAAGTGGAAGGTCCTGCATTGAACAAATATTCACGCTGAAATCAATTATTGAGCAGAGCCTCGAATTCCAGCAAAGGCTATGCGTGAACTTCCTTGACTTTAAAAAGGCTTTTGATAGCCTGAATCGAGACACGCTCTGGAAAATCATCAAGTCTTACGGCGTACCCGACCGCTTCATTACCACGTTCCAAGCATTGTACCGCAACTCTAGTTGTTGCGACCGAACAGACAACGGCATCACGGAATATTTTAACATCGATACTGGTGTGCGACAAGGCTGCGTCCTATCGCCATTCCTCTTTAACATCGCCATTGACCATGTCATGAGCCGAGCAATTGGACCGAACACGATGGGCGTCACCGGACGTGATCCCCTGCAGCAGTTCACAGATTTGGACTTTGCGGACGATATAGCCTTACTTGCACCAACACTCCGGGCTCTTCAGAAAACAATCTCGTCTTTGGAAAGCGAAGCAGCACCGATAGGACTCAGGATCAGTGGTGAGAAGTCGAAGATTATGCGAGTTGGTTACGCTACACCATCAAACACAGCGGTTACTGTGAATCAGCAGCAGCAGGAAGGAGAGGTGGACAGGTTCGTGTACCTGGGTTGCACTTTTAGTAGTGACGGGGACGTGGAGCATGACGTTAAGTGCAGAATTGGGAAAGCATGGGCAGCCTTTCAACGACTACGACCTATATGGATGACCACTGCACTGCCTTTATCAACCAAGTTGCGGCTCCTGAAGACCATCATTATACCGACGGCACTGTATGCAGCGGAGACTTGGAAATCAACTGCAAAGATCAACCGCCATCTTGACGTCTTCCAACAACGTTGTCTTCGACGGCTGCTCAAGATCACATATCGGGATCGCATTACCAATTGGTGGTATTTCATACAAAAAAGTATATCGCCGTGCGGGAGTAGAGCCGCTCCATGTCCAAGTCACCAAGCGTCGGTTCAGATTTGCCGGTCACATCCTTCGGCTACCGGACCCGAGACCTGCCCGTGTCGCGGTTCTGTGGAACCCGAAGAATGGAAAGAGATGGTGAGGAAGACCCAAAATAACATGGAGGAGGACTTTCCTTGAAGATTTACGTTCAGTCGAACTGTCATGGGATGAAGCAACAACTGTCGCGATAGACCGAGTTCGATGGCGTTCTCTTGTCGCCCGATGCGCCGATCTAAGTCTAAGTCTAAGTCACAATATCCCACCAAATGTCCATTTAACTTGTGTTGCCAATGATTCAAAAGCTGACCAACAACTCGAATAGAATTTATTACAAGCTGAGGAGGAAGCCCATCAGGATTATCCAGCCGAGGTCCAGCCAGCTCCACCACCCTCTTTAGAGAAAAAACTCAAGCAGCTGTCTGGATAATGTAGTCCTCCACCAGACAGGACAATCCAGCAAGCTGCCAAACAGTACATGTTGTTGCACGAACCAGTGCAGAGAATCAGCCTGCTATAGCCTCCCAGAGACCACATGGAAAACCACTCTTATAAAAAGGTGGAAGAAATCAAGAGTTCAGCTTGCTCAGGTCCATCAGAAACAGAGATAAATCCAAACCCATACCACCAAGTTGCTGAAGAATACAACACAATACCCTCCTCCGCACTAGATCTGAGGGTCCTGTAAGTAGCCTCTGAATAAACTGAAAATGAAAAGCAACTTCCACCTTCCTCCCTAGGGAGAAAAACAATAGAGACAGCAGTGCACACTCCCACCTGGAGCAATCTGAACAAAAACGCTCCCGTGAACCATGTCAAACTAAAGCTCCAACAGAGTCATTTCCTCAATAAATTATGAGGTACAAATAAAATTAAAATAACACAGTTATCCTTTACTATTAGACAAGTAGAACAAAAAAAAGTGTTTGGCAGAGTGACAAACTTAACTCACCACAGTGACGTTTGGATTTGGATCATTCGCTATTTCATACAAAAATAATATCATCCCACTATGTTTATATTACATAGTTATTGTCCTAATATATTCTTTGGCCTCCTCCGCCGAGACGAAGTCACGCTGCGTTCCCTGATATGTGATCCGTAACCTGGCCAAATAAAGGATCCCAAATCGGACTCCCTGGATGCCACAAGCTGGCGACGGACCTCATTAAAAGCCGCACGGGCCGGCGCTGTCTTAGCGGTGTGATCAGGGAAGACAGAAATGGTCGTGTTATTTATCTGTACCCTCTGCAGCTCCCTGGCTTTCTGAAGAATCCTAGCACAGTCGGCGTAACAACACGCATTTTTGGATTTTTATGTGATATTAAATTCTTGTTGTTTACCATATTTTTGTGGTACATCAGGTGCCACACTATTAGTTTTTTAGTTTGGGTTTTGTGTTTCTTTAGTAACGTCACTTTCTTCTGTTATGTATTTTTTTTTATTAAATAAATATTCAGCATCCTATAAATTGAAAAGCTGAAATGACCAGTAATCAGAAATATGAATAATCATCCAGCTTAAATACTTTTCAGATCGTTGCGCTCTTTTTAAATTCATACTTAACACATG
The DNA here is from genome assembly GCF_036321145.2 of Pelmatolapia mariae. NCBI lineage: Eukaryota > Metazoa > Chordata > Actinopteri > Cichliformes > Cichlidae > Pelmatolapia > Pelmatolapia mariae. Next base: position 1,577,229 of record NC_086230.1, on the reverse strand, counting down.
GTCCAGAATTTGTTGGGAGTACGATTGCATCTTACACAAAAATAATTCTCCAAATTCTGTTCAAAAACGCTATGTTAATAAATAGACGTTTAGTGTTGTAAAACTGACAAAGATTAGGCACGTGTGAGTGTGTTTTACATCCCAGCATTGGTATAACAAATTGGCTCTTTTTAAACAAAATGAGCGAGAGGCTGCACTGAGGATTGATTACTACAATGAGAAGAGAGAGACCTAAAATAGTGAGCAGAAGTGCTGAAGTTAATACTTTTTCATGCCAGACTAAATCAGGGAATAATGAGAGTGTTTTGATGTAGGATTCTAGATTTCCACAGAGTGTGGATGGAGAGTAATTGAAAGATGCTAACAACATTGCATTTTAGACCTGACAGACATGAACAGATGTTATATATGAAACGAAGTGGAGAAAAGAAGACAAAACAAAAAGGAAGCAATCAAGAGCAGAAAGGAGAGTGAAGCTTGTTCAGGATGCAAAAATGAATCTCAAATTATTTCAGGACTAATTTCATTACCGCAGTTAAATGACTTTGGTTAATGGCAGTGAGAACCTAGCATTTGGCTTTTTTCTGTAGACTACTAGACAAAAACAGTTAAAACTGCTTCCTCTGTTTGTGTCGTTATACTGGCGTTCATATTCCTCAGCTAATACTTTACTAAGGTTTGCAGAGGGCTCCTGATTAGTGCTAGAGAGTGCACCTCATTTTAGACCCTTTTTTGCACTCTTCAGGTTACAGTGACTTGTACTGCTGTTGCATCCTTGGTAAAGGGCAATTATCTATATCCTAAATTGCAACTCATGGAAACAAGTCTTCAACTTTTGGTTACAATTTTGTATATCAGTGTAATAATACAACTAATCTTTAAAATGGTGTAAAATTAGAAAAATAAAGGGGTCCCATCCATCCATTTTCTTATTGATTATCTGTTGCAGGGGGGCTGGAGCCTATCTCAGCTATCCTAGGGTTAACACACAGAGAGAGAGACACTCTCTCACATTAACACCTATGCCAAATGTCGATGCCAGTGAATCTAATAAGCATGTCCCTTGACTGTTATAGTTAACCATAATTCTAAATCCAACATGTTGGAAGTTAGAATAATTATTTTCATTGTTCCATTATTACCAGTTTTTAGGAAAACAATTTATCAAGCTCAGGTGGTAGAGCAGTTATTCTTGGGTAGGTACCCTTGGTTAAGATACTGAACTCTGAAGTGTACCTGATGCACTAATATGTAAGTGTCTTAATATGAGAAAGATGAGCGAATTGAAAAGAGGATGAGTGAACTGAAAGGAATCAGTAATTAAGTAGCAGCATGAAATAAATGTCAGATGAATCTGAAAAAGTAGCAAATTAAACAGGAGAAGGAACATCTGCAGCAGAAATTACAATACCTGATTCCCAAAAGTTGATTCTCCTCCTCTGGACGTTTTCAGTGGGAGAAACGTTTCGTCACTCATCCAGGTGACTTCTTCAGTCTCAGCTGACTGCAGGTTTCCCAAATCTTATAAACAGTACATTTGCACAATGACTGAAACCAGCCCACTGAAGGAACAATGGGCTGTGGTCAGTTCCTTGATCATTAATATGCAAATTGCCACGAACACTGATCAACAACCACTGATCAAAGACCATTGATCAATGGTCAGTGGCCACTGGCCTGTAGGTGTGAATAGACTCCTGGCCTGACGAGTTAGCTGTTCTGTGTTTTGCCATCTGCCAGAGGTTGTTTGGTTTCTAGTGCAGCGTGGTTTGGGGTTTGTATACTCCTGATACATAAGAGATCACTACAGGTTTTTGCTTAGGCAGCAGTTGTCCTTCTCTTCTGGATTGCCTGGAGCGTTCTTTAGGTGCCTTCCCAGCGCTGACAAATATCCAGCTGGGATATTCACATTTACTCAGGGCCTTTTGATACGATGTTCTTCTTCTTCCCTGGCTGCTGTGTCTGACTGTTAGCTATTAGCCAGATGGATGGCTGATGTGAAATGCACACTTCTTTACATTTTACAAGTAGTTACCACTTACCTTTATTACTGTAGTCTTGCCTGTGTGAAAGCATATATGAAATAATGTATATTACAAACACACACACACACACACACATGTCTGGTTTGCTATCCTCGTGGGGACATCCCATTGACATAATGCTTTCCCTAGCCCCTTACCCTAACCCTAACCATTAAAAATGAATGCCTAACCCTAACCCTTACCCTAAACCTAACCATAACCTAATTGTAACCCTGACAGTAAAACCGCATTTTGAGTGTGAAAATTGCTTTCAACCCCGAGGGGACCTGGATTTTGGTCCCCACGGTGCAGAAAGTCCCCACCAGGATAGTAAAAGTCAGATTTTGGTCCCCACCAGGATAGTACGAACCCGTACACACACACACACACACACACACACACACACACACACACACACACACATGTCTGGTTTGCTATCCTCGTGGGGACATCCCATTGACATAATGCTTTCCCTAGCCCCTTACCCTAACCCTAACCATTAAAAATGAATGCCTAACCCTAACCCTTACCCTAAATCTAACCATAACCTAATTGTAACCCTGACAGTAAAACCGCATTTTGAGTGTGAAAATTGCTTTCAACCCCGAGGGGACCTGGATTTTGGTCCCCACGGTGCAGAAAGTCCCCACCAGGATAGTAAAAGTCAGATTTTGGTCCCCACCAGGATAGTACGAACCCGTACACACACACACACACACACACACACACACACACACACACACACACACACACACACACAGTGATTGATTTCTGTCATCACTGTCTGTGTGTGTGTGTGTTTCTGTCTTTGCCTCTTGCTCTCTGCTGACTGTGATAAGTAGGTTAAGCTTCTCTGGGTTAATTACAGTGTTTCAGATGTAACTAATTTGCTGGCTGCAGGCACCACAATATGCTAAATACCCTGCAAACGTGTGGGGGTGGCGGGAAAGAGCATCATTCAGAATAGACATTTTAACATGTTTATTGCTATACAGATAAGACACTAAGCTTAAGCTGTAACCCATACATTATTTAATGTTTCGCATATGTTCATCTTCATCCAACTATTGTTTACTATTGTTGAACTCACCATGCAGCATCAAAATTCAAAAGACAAATTGTTACAGATTGTTGTCCATTTTCAAACTCTGTCTTCAGAGCAGAGTGATCTGGGCATTTGTATCTTTTATGCGGTGAAGCCATTGCAGCGGCGCGTGGTCTGACCAGAGGGCGAATGAGCGTCCCAGAAGGTAATAACGAAGAGAATCGACCGCCCACCAGGCACTCTTTCTCGACCGTACTATAACTCCTTTCCCCGTCTGTCAGTTTTCGGCTGATGTAGAGAACCGGCCGCTTAACCCCCCTTACCTGCTGGGTCAAAATGGCCCCGCACCTTCTGTTTGAGGCTTCAGTCTGCAGGATAAAAGGGAGGGAAAAGTTAGGGGTGTGGAGCAGCAGCTCTCTGCAGAGAGCCTTTTTTATCTCCACAAATGTCACGTGGCATGGCTCTGTCCACTGGACCAGATCTGGAGCACCCTTTTGGGTGAGATCAGTCAAGGTGCTGGTCAGGTCCGCGAACCCAGGCACGAAACCTGCGGTAGTAACCTGCCAGGCCCAAAAACCGCCTCCCTTCCTTTTTGGTCTTTAGATGTGGGCAGGATGTGATGGCTGCTGGCTGCACCTGCCCGCCCCCAAGTGGTACCCCAAATACTGTACCTCCCTCCGTCCAACTGCACAGTACCTCGGGTTGGCCGTGAGCCCCACCTGCCTCAGGGACTCCAGGACCGCGGCCACCCACTGCACATGCTCCGCCCAGGTGCCACTATGGATGATAACACCATCCAGGTAACCGACAGCATATGCGGTGTGTAGCCACAGCACCCTGGAAGGTGGCTGGGGCTCCAAAAAAGTTAAACGAGCTGGTGCAAACCGTATGGAGTGGAGAAGACTTACTCAGAGTTTCTATGTGATTTCTCAGACTTTTTGTCTGATTTAGAGCTCAACTCAGATAAAATAATTATTGTGGGTAAATTTAACATTGATGTGGATGCTGAAAATGACAACCTCATTACAGTATTTAATTTAATTAGACTCAAAATGTCTCTCTCAAAATGTAAAAGAACTCATCCACTACTTTAATCACTCTCTGAATCTCCTGGTGACATATGGGTTGGCTGTAGCTTAGAAGGTAGAGCAGGTCATCTACTAATCAGAAGGTTTGTGATTTGATCCCTGGCAAGATACTAACTCCAAGTTGCTCACCGATGCGTCCATCGGCATATGAATTTATGTGAATGTTAGATAGAAAGCACTTTAGTAGAAAAAGGATAGAAAAGTGTGTGGGGGAATGAGGTATAAAGTGCTTTGAGTGCTTATGTAAACTAGAAAAGCGCTATATAAGAACCAGTCCATTCACCATTTATATATGGCATAGAAACTGAACACTTAACTGTGTTCTTTGAAAACCATCTTTTGTCTGATCATTTCCTGATAATATTTAAATGTACAATAATGGATTTCACAGCAGTGAGGAATACATTTCATTACTGTAGATGTCTTTGTCAGAGTGCTGCACTGTAAGGATATGTCACGGTCGTGGGTCGGTGACCCAGTGTTTTGGTTTTTGTATTATTATTGATCTTTGTTTTTGTAACCCTGGTTAACATAGCTGTCAATAAATAAAAGCCTGTTAGTAAAAACAGTTATAAAAATATATTACAGGTGGTAAATAGTCGAGAAATAGATCATAATGGTTAAGAAAATTCATTAAAACCATCAGCAATGATATAATTCATGGTATAGGATTTCATTTGTGTTTAAAAACATGATAAAAGGTTAAAAAACTTGCTAATTCATTGTGTTTTTATATTAATTCAGGTAAAATGGCTAAAATATGTGTCAGACTCTTATTGTGAAAGGGTACGCTGCAGCGTGACTCCTGTGATCAGCCACACCCAATCGGGTTGTTCCTTCTTTTTTTGATGCTGGAGAGGGAGAAATGCAGACAGTCCTTGTGGAGCTGCTGCCTAAACGAGTGGAAAAAATATTAAAAACAAGTCAGAAGTCTACATAAAACTATTTTTGTACTCTGGAGAATGTATTTTTGTTTTTCCGACCTGTCCTTGCCTTGGTGACGTTGTGAACATAACTGAACGGGACTTGGCCATTAAGGTTTGGATCGGGAAATGCCGAGCTAGAATCGGAGTTTGATCCGCTGAGCGAGAAACAAGATGGCGAGCCACCCGCGGACCCATTGAACTGTACCGAGCAGGAAAAAGGAAAACCGCCCCCTGCTGGACGTTGAACTCTTTCGCTGAAAAGAAAACTGGTAGAATTAATCCATACACCTCTGCAAAGGAACAGTGGACTTTCAAAGCACTGGATAACCATTCAGAGCAATTCCAGGATTAATAGTTAAAGGACACAGAGACAATTTTCTTTTGTTTGCTTAAGGGATTCATTCAGCCTTTTGCTGAATTGTTTTCAGTTTTACAGTTTTTTGTTTTGTGTAATTTATTTTGGTCAACCTTACATTTTAATGCTGTAATGGTGTTATTGGAAATGTAAATAATTTTGTTGGGTTAAAAGAAAATAAGAACTGGTTGAAATTTAAAGGTGAACCTAGACCAAGATTAAATTAAATCTTGGGCCTAAAGAACTAAACTTGATTTAAAATAACACAGTGTTAATGCAAATAGATTAAAGGATAAACTTGAACTTAGAACTTGAAATGAATAAACAATAACCTAGGTTGAAAATAACATCCTTTTAAAGCCAAATAAAAGGTTTTGAGATAAATGGGATAAATTAACAGAAATTACTGAACTAAAAAGGAAAAGAAAATATCTTGTTTTCCTTAAAGGCGTGTTGAATGTTTTATGTAATGTTTGTCAACTGTCTATTATCTGTTTTTTTTGCAAAATAATAAGCCGGCAATTTAAACTTATTTTCTGGTCTGTGGTCTTTATCACATGCTACACTCATTACTACTCTAGTAGTCGAACCTAACTGGTCCTAGTATACTGTAATGACTCCAGAAGTGTTACATTTTCATCTGGGTTTTCACTGCTACTGTGATGGTTTCTGTTTTGTATTTCTAGTTCTTAGGCTTTGTTCCCTGTACTCCATGTCCCCTCTGTGTAGTATCAAGTCTGTGGCCTTGAGCCGGTTGTATTTCCTGTTTTACTTTGAAGGTCCATGTCTCAGGCCATGTATTTTGTTTTTGCTTACTCCCTGCCTCGTCATGTTTGATTAGTGTCAGCCGTGCTCCCTGCCTGTCTGCCATTTCCTCGTGTGTGTATTTATAGCATGTGCTTCCCTTTACTTCTTGTCAGATCGTTTGCGTTACTTGGGCGTTTCTCCTGTGTGTCATTTGACCCGTGTTTCGGGTTTCAGGTTAGTTTTCCAAGTTTAGGTTTTGTTTGCTCTTTTCTAGTTGTCCCTGCCGCTTATGTTCAACTTCTGCTCATCCATAATTCAAGGCTCGTTTCTGTTCAACGTCTACATCCATCTCCATTGTCTGTGTTTGGGTCCACTCCTCTTTCATCTCCACACTGTTCCATGACAGATTATAATTCCTCCACTGTTATCTACTTTAATGCCATGTCCCAACAGTGCAGAGCACCTCCTTGAACTCTGTCTGTCTCTGTGGAGTTTGAGATCCCTCAGCTCAGTTCCAACCAGAACTAAAGTAAAAGGCTTAACATTCAGTCATATATAGAATACAAATCTAACAGCTGCTGGGAGGAAGGACCTTCGATATATGTTCATTCTTTGTGTGCTTTTGCTAATAGTAAGTTTATTCTTAACTAAGTAACTTTATTTGTTCTTATTCAAGAAGATAAATCAAAATATAAGTTTGTACAATATGTTAACTGAGAAATGTAGTCTGAGTACTGAAAATGTCTGTTTTAATATGTAGATTTGATCTCTGTACACATGATCCAACCTTTCATATTCATGTCTTAGTCCATTCATGTCCGTCATTATACTCTTAAAGATGGAAAAGAGTGTTAAATGTTGTAGTGGTTAAACACAGATTAATGTGTTTTTGTTGAATTAATTGTGCTCAATACTGATCTGAAATTAATCTGTTAAATAAGTGTTTAGGTTAAAAAGTCAAATAAGTTAATAAGTCACTGCTAGTGTGAGTCAAATAATGAATCTAAGGACAGGCCTAACTGAAAACCTGTTTAGAAACATCCTTGAAAGATATAAGGGTGTTTGTGTGTGTGTGTGAGGAATGAGGTGACACACAGGACACTCTGATCTCTGAATGTTTAAAGTGTAAATAAAAATTGTAGACATTCACTTTTTAACCCTTTTTGAAACTCTAAAGGAAAAAACATCAGAGTACTGATCTTTAATAGTGCTAATAGCTCTTACTGGTTACCCCAGTCCTTTAAGTTTAACAGTCCTTTGGGTGCTACTGCCAAGACCTCTAAAACCAACCCAGAACTTCCTGTGCTACACTCTAGGGTTTAGCTGCTGCTAACGAGCGTGGCTGATAAGACCAATCCTGCAACGCTACTCAGGACATCCAGTTTCTTATGTGATCACTTTTTTGGACACCACTCAGACAGCCAGCAATTTAAGAATGTGGAATTTGGATGTGGAATTAGCTTCCCCACCCTAAATGACCATAGCCCCTCCACCCTTATTTATTTATATTATATAACTGCCGTTGTATACAGCCCCACAATGTTTCTGTTTCAATGTTTCTTACGCGTACAGCATGTATACAGTTTCACTCACATGTATACATAGATATTGCTTTTTATTTTTTATTTTTTTCCCTCGTTGTATATTGTTTCCTCTTCTTACTTTTGCACCTTTGTGGTCCAGCTACCTAAGTCTTAAGGAGAAGGTCCAGCTAAACATGTCACTCCTGGTCCAATTTGGGTTTTGGCAAAGATACACACTGCTTTAATATTGATTTTAGTGATCTCAGATTGATGTAACCAGGTGTCGTTATTGCCGACGTGATTACAATTATACAAAATTTATGTTTACCCTTAGCCAGCAGTTTCAGTGTTGCCGATTAGAGATGAGGACTGTGGTGGTGTACTAAGCTACTGAAATCCTTAAAGATCAAGTGAATGAATGAATGAATTTTATTTACAGGTTAAGACTACACTATGACATGAGATATTAACTGTAAGTTTTCAATACACAGATAAGCTACTGTGTGTTGTAACAGGAACAGGAAGTGATACTCTACCGCAAAGAGCCAACACCAAGTGAGAGCGCCACTTAAAGATTCAAACTTCTCCCATGCACACTGAAGGACGTGTCCTGGTTGAAAATGACTCAAGAGTCCTCACAGTATTACTGCCTACATAGCAAAATTGGTACAGCCCACACAATGTGGTTTGGTGGCCCAGATCTGGTTTGCCAGAGGTGGCCCACACATGGGCCAGCACAAGGCCAGACACACTGCGGGCCCTGTGCTGGCCCAGAACAGTTTCAGCTCTGGCCCCAGATGTCAGCCTAATGTGTACCTTAATCAAGCCATGTAATAACAACATGTGCTGGAACATAATAGGGCAAAGGTAACATGATGAAACTCTGTTCAGACAGTGAATGGACTGATTCTTACATACTGCTTCTCTACTCTCCTGGATTACTCAAAGTGCTCTGGAGGAGCCAGCGGTTGAACCACTAACCTTCCGATCAGTAGGTGACCTGCTCTACCTCCTGAGCTACAGCCACCCGGTGGTAAGCATGAGTAAACACTCACTAGGTTTTGGATAAAGTGTACACTCACAAACCTGTCAAACCTGCATTAGAAACGTTGGCTACCATAGCAGTATAGTATTGCAACATGGCATTTGGATCTTCTAACTAAAATAGGAAAATAGGAACATAAATAGTGCCATCATTGCCAGACCTGGCCCGTGTCTGCCATGACACCAGTCAGTCAGAAGTGCCAGCTTGATGCCGGATCCGGGCCAGACCTGTTTTCTATGAGCCTGGGCCACATAAACCAAACCACAATCGAGCCAGATGTGGCATGCCATCACACAAACAGTGTCCTACGCCAGGCCTGGCCCATATCTGGATGACATACCACTTACCACGCCAGAAGCCAGCCAGCAGTGCCGGCTTGACACCAGATCCGGGCCAGACCCGTCTGCTATGTGGGAATAATCCAAGTAGAGCCCTTAGGTCTGCTGATAAGTTGCTTCTGACTATCCAGGGAACTAGACGGAGAAACAGAGGTGACCGAGCTTTTACGATCGCTGCAGCCAAACTCTGGAACAGTCTGCCCCTTCACATTAGGTCGTCGCCAACACTCGACATTTTTTAAAACCCGGTTGAAATCACATTTGTACTCTCTAGCTTTCAATTATGACGAGTCTTTTATAGTAATTACTATGTATGTTTACTATTTTATCTCTATTATGTACAGCACTTTGGCTCAACCTGTGTTGTTTTTAAATGTGCTTACAAATACATTGATTTGATTGTGTGTAGGTCCCAGGATCAAACCTCTGGCTGCTGGGACATAGCAGAGCATTGCAGTCTTTGTGGGAGACCAAAATATGGAATGGAGAAGTCCATCCTGTAACTGTTTCAACCATTGCCTCTTCACTCTTACCTTTAGATGAGTCAGACTCCAGCTGGTCGTTTTCTGCCTCTGAGGCCTCCTCCATGTCAGCCTCATCCTAGTCCTCAGGATGAGGCGCCATCTTCATACTCGAGTGCAAAATTATTTCCAGAGCGCCCTGTGTGCTGTAAAGTTGTGCCATCTAAAAAGTGACTGCTTCAACACTACTGCTCATACCTCTAACCATTTATAATACAGTGCAGCATTCTAAGAGAGCACACTTAGAGATGGACATCACAAACTCACATTATCGAACATCAATAGCAGCACACACTTATCATTTCAGCAGCGAGGCACCCTTGGAGAAAACAGAAAAAAGTGTGACATTTTGCTGCAAAATGTAGCGCTACGTGGTGGAAAAGTACACAAAAAACCCCCCAAAACTATTTTCTGTTGCTTACATTGTAGAGGGGCACTTAACCACACCTAAAAAGTAAAAGTACAGCCAAGGGTTAAAGTGAGATTCAGCAGGTCAGAAAACCCCAAGATGTGTGCAGGGAAAAGAATCACAACTCACAGACATTTCTAACGTGAGCTTCGACAGGTTTTCTTAGTGTACAGGCTGTGATCAGCTGACCTGCGCTACAAAGACCACTTTGTGGATTTATGCAACTGAATTCAACAAGAACAGTCAGCAGATTCACAAGTGTGTAACTTGTGCAGTAGTCAGCAGTCTTACATATTTGTTTAATATGTGCGTTGAAGGACATGTCCTGGTCAAAAATGACTCCAAGGTTCCTCACAGTGTTACTGGAGGCCAAGGTAATGCCATCCAGAGTAAGAATCTGGTTAGATACCATATTTCTAAGATTTTCAGGGCCGAGTACAATAACCTCAGTTTGATCTGAATTAAGAAGCAGAAAGTTAGCGGCCATCCAGGTCTTTATGTGTTTAAGACATTCCTGCAGTTTAACTCATTGGTGTGTGTTATCTGGCTTTATGGACAGATAAAGCTGGGTGTCATCTGCATAGCAGTGAAAATGTATGCTATGTCTTCTGATGATACTGCCTAAGGGAAATAGAACTATCCATTTATTTTACTTTTCAAAAGTTTTTGTATCTTAATGACCTTGTAGTACCATATCACCCTATTAGAGCACGTCGCTCTCACACTGCAGGCTTACTTGTTGTTCCTAGAGTATTTAAAAGTAGAATGGGAGGCAGAGCCTTCAGTTTTCAGGCCCCTCTTCTGTGGAACCAGCTTCCAGTTTGGATTCAGGAGACAGACACTATCTCTACTTTTAAGATTAGGCTTCAAACTTTCCTTTTTGCTAAAGCATATAATTAGGGCTGGATGTGTGATTGTTAGGGATTTCTCTGTTGTCTTTGTATTATTGTAGAGTCTTTACCTTACAATATAAGGTGCGCCGAGGAAACTATTGTTGCGATTTGATACTATTTAAATAAAACTGAACTGAATTATATTGAATTTAATTAAATTGAGTTGGTCCTCTGAAGTAAAAACTACGTCTCTTTTCTTATACAGGCTAACCAGGACTTACCAGCTCCCCCAGACCCATCCATGGCCCAGGCTTTCCCATCAGCCCCATTTGCTCCCACACCCCAGAGCATTCCAGCTGACTTTACAGCTTCACATGCCCATCCACATCAACACTCTCACCCACACCAGAACCCAGCAGCACCACAGGACTACACTGGGGTCCAGGGTTCCATCAGTGACTGTCCACTCAATATGTACCAGTCCTCCCAGAACCACAATGAGCAAAGTGGATCAGACTCTGTCAGTCAGACAGTAACTGGCACAGCCACAGTAAGTCTTCAAAGAAGGTGTTTACATATTTTGTTCATGTGACCAAGTGGTCGGCGGGGTTATAAAAGAAATAATAAAATGACAACGCCACCTGGGGGGAATTTTGCCCCCAGGAAATATAAAATTGTTTAGAAATGAAATGTAATTAAAACAACATTTGCACAGGTTCAGGGATGCACACTGAGGCTGGCTCAAATATTAACACAATTTTATTTATTAGTAAAAAATAAAACAACAATGACAGCGCACTGAATGCAGTGTCATCTAAAACGGTGTCCCAAATTACCATAAAAATAAACATACAACTGGGACTTACCAGCAGCGGTGGACCAAAAGAAAACCACACAAAAAACCCCACTATAGTCTATTCACCTGGTGCTGTACAACAAAGGAAGTGTGGAAAACGACCCGCCACCTAAGGTCCCACGGCTGCTGGTAGATCCTCAGTTCGCTGAAATAAAAGCACAAGACATACACATTAAAAGAATAAAACATGGGACATCAAATAACAGGTTCTCTATATACTTAAAAGAATTAAAAGAAAAACTGAAATCTTTAATGAAACACACCCACATACACACCACAGAGCACAGATTGGAAATGCTTGCACTCTGCGAGCCAGCCCACAGCTGGTGCCGGTTCCGATTGTCCGTAGCCCCACTCAGTCTCGTGCAGCTCTCCACAAACTGGGAGAAAAAGGGGAGGCAGTACCAGTTTTGTAGCACCAGCCCGATATGCAGCTGAGGATTGCCCTAGCCAGCCGCAAAAGCTGGAGTGAAACAATAGTCCAGAAGGGGCTTAGAGTGAGACCCAAAGCCCCCAGGGGCGAGGCGAGGCAAACAGCAGGAACAAAACTGGACAGCCAATAGAACGGAAGACAAGACAGGAGCTCGGCAGGTGTCTCGACTCTTCGCTTAAAATCAGGCGGTTGGTCCCTGAGAGGGTGCGGCAGCAATCAAACCCTACAAACAAAAGGGCAAAGATAACTCTAATCTTCTCTAATTTACAAATACTAGCAGCTATAATATAAGCGGCTTACCCCAAGACTGGAGGCGCTATACTGCACGGTGGACGCAACTCAAACGCGTCTCTCCACCACGGCTGGAGTAAAGAAAAGAGAAACAGCCACGCTGTAGCGGGCTGCAGAAGTATTACTACTAGTTACCTACTTCTGAGAGAAATCAGAGGTCAAAAGGAAGCCTACCTGTAGCAGTCACACAATCTGATCGTCTCGGTAAATTAAACAATAGGCCAGCATTTACTGCTGTGTCGCGCCAGAAGCTCGGGAGGAATAAACCAACAAAAAAACCGGCTTCCCTTTATACAGACAGACACCACCCTGTAATCAATATGCAGGTGGGTTCCTAATTAGCCCAGTCACATGATACAAGGAGCGAGTGCAGCGGAAAGAGAGATAGAGAAGGTGAAGCGAGCAAGCAAAGAACCAGAGAGAGAGAGACGCACGCAACCCATCCGGCCACATTCATTATACTTTCAATTTCATTTCAGTTATATTTATACACCTGCCTTTAATCAATCACATCCATTAAAACCAGAATCAATGAGACAAGACAAAATATACTTTATCCAAAAGTTTTAGAGCACCCAAAGCATTAAACACAACTTATAACAAAAGAACATGAAATGTATAAACACAGAATGAATAACTGGGTGCAGTGACTTCATGGTTTTTGCCAGTGTCTCAGTCCTGCCAGATCACAGCTTCTGTATCTAAAAACTGTTGTTGTTGTTATATCCCCAGTGTGATTTAAATGTTTGTCCGAGGTTTTTTGTTTGTTTCTCTCCTTCCAGTCTTCAGTGTGAGTTATATTATTGACATAATATCTATGTAAACACACCACATCTATAGGTTGGTTTGATAAACAAATCTTTTCAAAAGCCAGAACGTTCCTTTGACAAGGTTGGAATATCCATCTTACCTTCTATAATATCAATATAATATTTATAATATCAGTGAGATGATCAGTTTTACAGACTTAACATGACTAAAGTTGTCTGTAATGCTATTAAGCAGAATGGAAGGACAGACTGGGGAACAACCTGCAACCTCCAGTGTTCAGAATGTTGATGTTAGACTCTGTTTTAAATCAGGTTATGATCTTAAAGTCACAGCACTGATTTTACAGTAGTAGTTACAGTATAATGTCATTTAAATGTCCAAACTCCAGTCAAGGTTATGGTGACATTTAAGTTGTTGTTTTGTGTGACTGCACACTGCCCATCAGAGGACACTCAGTAAGCTGCACAGCAGAAGTTTCAATCCAGTTTTATCTATATGTCACCAAATTACAACAACAGTCACCTGGAAGTGAGACTGTTAGTCACACATATGGTAACATTTTCGTTTTAGTTACTATTGCACCTTCTTTTGTCAGTCCTTTTACATCTATGACAAAGTGTGTAAGAAACTGTTATGACTGGCTCAGAAAAACTCTGGGCCAATCATAGCAACCTGGAGGGTTGGGCTTAAAATGATTAACCAATGTAAACACTGGGTGGTGAACAGAAGATGGCAACAAACAAACAAAACAAAGGAAAAACAACGTAGTGCACAAACTCTTGAAAGGGGATCTTAATGTCACAGAACACATGCTGTGCATTATTATGTAGGCATTAATAAATAAGAACTTAAGAAAAACGTGACACCCTTAATTTCTTAATTTCACCCTTAATTTAACTGAAGACAGAGTGATCTTTACCCAGAGCTGGAAATTATGCTTGTGGCTGAACCATTGTACAAAAACCTCAAAAATCATAGAGTGCATGAGGCTGTTAGCCGTGTTGTCTAGCATTAAACTTACTTTGATGTGTCAGTAAAGGGTGACTTGCCCTTCTAGACCACGTGTAATGACCCCATGTTGGGGTCGCAGATTTGACACCTTAAGGTTTTGAAAGTGGGGATACATGCTTCCGGTGAGGATAAGATTTCTGATAACAGCATCTCAGTTATAACTGAAATTCTAAATGTTTTTGGAAGTATGATTTCTAAGGTACAACAAGGCTGAGAAGATGAGGGGATGGTTTACTACTACTATAAAAACACAATTTTTAGTCTTTAATCTTCCAAGTTTATCTTTCTGTTCTGGTTTTAGAGTCTGTGTTTATTGAGTCATACTTTGGGGATCATCCTGTTGTGGTAGTGGAGAGAAAAGGGTACAATGCGAGAGACTACAGCATTATACAATCACTATGTATTGGCTGTATCAGCAGATCTAAGAAATAAACCTGTTATGAAATTTTAAATGAGAAAAAAAGAGTTTAGAGTTTATTATTATTTCTTCCATAACTGACCAGGAGTTCCAGTCAGCTTTATACTGATATGCTAAAGTTCTCTAACAACCATTTGTACATTGGTAGTAATTACTCTTGTATGGGTTTTTTGCCTGTTTTAAATTTGTGCACTATTTGTTTATTTCTGTATTTTATTAATATATCTGTGATTCACTTTTTCTTGCTGACCTTGTGAATGTGAATATCCCCAGTGTGGGATTAATAAAGTCTGTGTCTATGCCAAAACTGAAGTTTAAACTCCTTTTATAATTTACCTGTCAACATTTCAGATTTGCAGTGTGACATGTTTTCACCATTTGTAAGCCAGAAGAGTGACCACTCTTGAAGCCTGCACAGTACTAGTACTACTACTGCTACTACTTCTAGTACTACTACAGCTGTTACTGCTACTGCACAAGAGCCTCAGAGGGACATATGGCAGCAAGGGTTAGAGGTCAGACACCTTGGGGCTGCAGGTTGGGAGTTGGGGCTAACACCGTAAAAGATTCTAACATCCAGATGCTACGCTGTGTTGCAGCTGATACAGAGCCATAAACTACCCCCATTGTTTAGAAGTGATTACCAATGTACTGTTTGTTTTTTAGAGACACAGAGAGTGAAACATGGGTCAGCCCCAATTTTGGCACTGAGTGTTTGTGACAGTGTTAATAAAGCCTGCAAGTTCCTGCGTTTATACTGGAGAGCAAAGAAACGTTAGACACTGCTTGTACTACTGAAAATCACTTTATCCATAAAAACCACGTAAACAGACATGAAGAAGAATGTGTTTGTAAAACTAACAGTAACCTCTGTTTCTGCTATTAAAACAGTTTGTGTTGATAACCCTGAATGATTCTTGGTCACAACATTTGAAAGGTCATTTTACTCCACACACATTTGGAAAATCACAGTTTGAACATAAAATCCCAGAATAATTAGTATTTGAGATTGCTGCAGCAACATCATTAAAGAAAAATATCTTTTCATGTTGCTGTGCTTTCATTTGAAAATATAAAATGTTAAATTTTTTAATGTAAGACATAAAAACAACAAAAACTTAAGACGTTAAAGATGTCCTGATGAAATCTGTGAATGTCTCGATTCATCTGTGTTTCCATCTGAGAGTCTACAGGGCGAACACTGAGGTTGGGTTTTAGAAATACAAATGGCAACAGGACACATGTTAACTTTGACCACACTAACGTCTAGTTTAAGGTGAGAGAAGTAAATGCATCACAGAAGCTAAAAGGAGTTGCTTCTGCCGACATTAGTTCAAATAAAGTACAAGTGATTTTGGATAAGACCCATCAGATCGTTCACATCATCTAACAAGACTCAAACAGAACCTGGAACATGGAAAAGTGTTCACAAAACAGTTTTGGAGAACTTACACAACTTAATCTTTTCCATAGTGCCTGTATACCTCAGCCAAAACTTTGTACTTTTCACCATTGAGGTGGGGTTAAAAATGGTTCTTTGGCAGTTCATCAAAAATATCTGAAAGAGGATGTTTTAAGTGGAAAAACGCCTGAATGTGGTGAGGGGACCAGAAACACTGAGTTGTGGGGAAGCTGGTAAGGACTCCGCCCTTCACTCTTCACAAGGCTGTAAATTCGGCTCATTGGTCAGGTCAAAACCGTCCCCTGGTCTCTCAGTGGATGAAGCGAGAGCCCGCCCCTCTGAAATGACTTTATTGACAGTCTGGGAGGAGTTTGAGATTGCAGCTGGGGTTACAGTCAGCTGGATATTTCCAGTAGGTGAAAGTCAGGCAGGCGAGAACTTCCGGTCACTCGGTGTCACTGGGGTTGAGCGAAGGTGGGGAGGGGGCAGCTGTTTCAAATATATCAGGTTAAAGCCAGCCTCCTCCACTCTCTGATAGGTCAAAGCCAGAGCCTGCCTTTCTGAAATTGCTTTACTGATCAGTGTAGTAAAGGGTAGGGCCACCTCTATTTTAAATTGCTGTATTAGTGGTTCAGGGCGGAATCCCAGCTCAGGGGTCGCACCGTGAGTCAGAGAAAATGTTACTTTGCCCACACCAGCTGCTGTGTGACTCTCGAGAAAGCTCGCTCCAGTGCAATCGTCTCATGCTGAGGTGGAGCATTTGTAATTCTAACTTTGATTCTTATTTTCCTTTTTTGCATTAAACAAACACAAATAAAATGAGTTAAAGCTTTCCAAGCTCACCCCATCCTCACTGTTACAAAAGCACCGACTTAATTAAGAACAACCTTTTTACTATGGTTTAACACTTTTTCAAACACACACACAGGTTGCCAAAAACAGTCTAAAAAGGTGGCATACTTTGTCTAAAGTAAACTTTTTGGCTTAAAATGACAACAGCACACCATTATGAATTATTCCCAGTGTTGGGAAGGTTACTTTTAAAATGTATTCCACTACAGATTACAGATTACATGCCCCAAAATGTATTCTGTAACGTATTCCGTTACGTTACTCAGTGAGAGTAACATATTCTGAATACTTTGGATTACTTAATATATTATCATGCTTTTTACAACTACATGAATGTCCTATTGCTGTGATTTATTACTATTACTGAAGGTTACTCTCCATACCAATACCAACTAGATGTTTAAATCTTAATATAAATGAGTAACAGTAGGTGGACATTAGGTAAGGCTGCACTTTTTGCAGCGATCTCGTATAGAAAACTATTCCGCGCGAATATAAAACAGGTCCGCGGCTCCGAACCGTAGTAAAGGGACCTCTGGCTAATACGTCGGGTTCGTGTCGGGCTCGTAGCTGAAAACTAGCTTTACTTTGTTGTCTGGGTCAAGTTTGCTAGCGAGAGACAGAGAGAGGCGTTGAAAGGCTGCTCCAACCGAACTTATTGTTTGGGAGGAAAACACGAACACAGTGTACAGTCGAGTCTTAATAGCTTACTTACAACTGGGCTACACTGCCCATGAGGCTACATTCTTTAGGGATATGCCTGTAACGCTCTGCCTATTGCCTTCATATTAAATCATTTTTTGAACAATAATTTTTAAAAATATTTCTTCACGTCATTATGCGGGCCACAAGCAGAGGTAACATGGGCTGCGAGACTGAGACACAGGCATTAGAGCCTCTTAATGCCTGTTTTGTTTGGGTTTCCACCGGTGTGGAATTACCAGAAATAGAGAGAGCATAGCCTAACATATGAAACAGGAAAAGACCGCCATGTAATCCATTTATTTCAACAATGTAACTGTATTCTGAATACCACCTTTTTAAACGGTAACTGTAACGGAATACAGTTACTCATATTTTGTATTTTAAATATGTAATGCCGGTACATGTATTCCGTTACTCCCCAACACTGATTATTCCGTAGTTTTAATTTCTGTCTCAAACATCCTAATCATCATCCTAGTTCAAATCCAAAGGAGACTTGACTTCATCTACATACACCACACAATATTTGATTCTACAGTTGGTAGTCCATCATCAAAAATGGGTTGCTAACTGGAAATGTGATTTTCAAATGTTCAATCTTTGAAAACTTTGATAATCTACTTTATCAGGATTATAGCTCTTGTTGGAATTGCTTTGTAGTGATTTATTTGCTACAGCCCCTGACTTACCTGTAGTCAGCCTGCAATCCACAGCCACCTTCTCTCCCTGTCTCTCTACATTGCACCATAGCCTCCTGTGAAAGTCCTGCCCCCCTCCCTCACTCTTCACACTCACTTTTAGAGACAGATGAGACGACTCAGGGAAGTCTTCTGGACCAGAGGGAGTGAGTCCCCGTGTCCTCAAGGGCTGTGCCCCCCAGAGTCTTTCATAAAATTTTCATGATGAGCTTGAGTATACTGTGGAAGATGTCATGCGTCATTCCGATACGAAAGACGTCACGTCCCAGTGGCTCCCAGGATTACAGACCTGTGGCACTGACTTTCCACGTCATGAAGACTAGGGAAAGACTCATCCTTGACCAGTTCCGACCTATAGTCAGGCCACATCAGGATCCCCTTCAGTTTGCTTACCAGTCCCACCTTGGAACTCAAGACGCCATCATCTACCTTCTCAATTGTGTCTACGTCGATCTGGACCAGCCAGCGAGTTGTGTAAGGGTCATGACCCTCCTGGGTGATAAGCTGACAGTGATGCAGGTGGATGTATCTCTTGTGTCCTGGATTGCTGATTATGTGCGTCTTTAACATTGTGTTAAAGATGCACATAATCAGGTGACAAGGTGATCAGGGGGACTGCAAGGGACCATCCTTTTCCCCTTTGCTGTCCACTCTATACACGACAGATCCACAGAATGTTGTCCAAGATAAAGACAATGCTGGACAATAACTTCCACCCAGTCTGTGACTTGCTGACCAGTCACAGGAGGACGCACAGTGACAGACAACGATTATCCAAATACACTATTGAATGACACAGGATCTCATTTCTGCTTGTGGCAATCTCTCTATACAACTTCTCCATCCTATGCACAGTGTAATCGTTACACCCTTAATATTTGAAGATCCTGTGAAAATAACAAAATAACATTTTAGAGTACAATGTCAATCATATGCAGTGGTGGGAAAAAGTGTTTTCCCCCTTCCCAATTTCCTATCTTTTTGTATGTTTGTCACACTTTAATATGTCAGATCAGAACAAATTAAAACATTAGACAAAGATAACACAAGTAAACAGAAAATGTAATTTCCTATTTAAGGTATTTATTATCAAGGGGAAAAAATCCAAACCTACATGGCCCTGTGTGGAAAGGTAATTGCCTCATAAAACTAATAATTGGTTGGACCAACCATTGGACCCTTAGCAGCAACAACTGCAATCAAACGTTTCTGATAACTGGCAATGAGTCTTTCACAACGCTTTGGAGGAATTTTGCAGAATTGTAATTCAGCCACATTGAACGTTTTTTGAGCATGAACTGCCTTTAAAGGTTATGCTACAGCATCTCAACTAGATTCAGGGTAGGACTTTGACTAGGCCACTGCAGAATCTTCATTTTGTTTTTTGTTAGCCAGTCAGAGGTGGACTTGGTGTGTTTTGGATCATTGTCCTGGTGCAGAACCCAAGTGCGCTTCAGTTTGGCATGAACATATGGCCGGACATTCTCCTTCAGGATGTTTTGGTAGACAGCATGGTTTCATTGACTACAACTTAGCTCCAGGTGTTGTGCCAAAAAGTGATGGTCTGCCAGAAAATGATTGCCGCCTGCGGGACCGCGCGCAGCTGCTTAAAGCCGTAGTGCCCAGATTTCTTACGTAGACAGCTACCGTGCAACTGATATATGATGCGGTAAGCTGAACATTAGTTAGATTACTCGTTACGAGTAACGCCGTTAGTAATGCCATTACTTGTAATGCCGTTATTCCCATCACTGGAAATTACTTTGCAACCCTTTTCGTTTCATAAAACTGTAGCAGCGTGTGTAAAGCAGACACTTGCGCGTGCACGAGTGCTTCTTTGTGTGCCCGGCTGCCGAGTTCTAAGCATGCAAAATTTAATTGTGTCCGTGAATGAAATAATTTGCTCGGATTATTTTTTTGTTAAGACTTAAATATAATCCCATAGCTGCACCTCACTGGGTAATTACATCTCACCCTTTGTCAGTAATGCCGGGACCTAGGTGTGTGGTGTTGAAGTACGCCGACTTCATGGATTCTTTTTAAAGGTAGCGATCAGGCGGAGACTCTTACTTCCAAAATCAGACGTCTTTTTATTTGCGCTTTACAATAAAATACAGATGCATTCGGAGACCTAGCTAACTAGCCTTCTTCTGCTATGTCTGGCGAGGTCTGGCTCACAACACAATCTTATGGGTTCGGTGTCCCGCCTATTGTACCGCCCCCTTCAACTGTCCTGCCTTCGGTCTTCCCCACCTCAGCACTACAAGCAAAATCCTAAGTTTAAACATAGCTCTCTAATCTTCTCAACCTAGAGTGAAAATATAAAAACATGAGTCCATTATCACATTTCCCACAAGCACCCCTTCTCACAGTGGTGATAACTGGAAAGCTGTCTGGCCAGAGACTGAATGTTGGGACAGAACATCAACTGTGTTAATTATAATAAAAAGCTTTGTATGAGCACATTGAGTGATGCCAGTAGTGACTAGGGTAACACATGTCAAAACAGTTTGAATTAAGCCAATTGACTGAGAAAAACTGTAAATCCATGCTCTCAGGCAAGGGGAATGTTTTGGCCTATTATGAGCTACTGCGAACCAGTTCAGCATCATGGACTACTCTGAGCACTCAAAGTGTTTTACGCAGCTTGCCTCATTCATCCATTAACACAAGCACTTTTTCTATGTAAGTGCTTCCTGTCTACTGTTCATACTCTGATGGATGCATCAGAGAGCAACTTGTGGTTAGTATCTTGCCCAACAATATTTAGCATGCAAAAGCGAGGAGCCAAGGATCAAACCACCAACCTTCTGATTAGCAGATGACCTGCTCTACCTCCTGAGCTACAGCCAAGCCATATATTTATAGTGGCTATTAAAATAAATATGACATCTAGCATTATCTCTAGAGTTGTATTATATGGTTAAACTGTTCTGTCCATTTGGAATGAAAATGCGCAACATCATCTTTGCTTCCTGTCTTTTAGCCTCTCTTCAAATCATACATCACGCAAGGTCTCAAATCATCTTGGAAACCTTTGCTTTCACTCTTGCTCTATCCTTTAGTCACACATCACCCCTGACACTTGTCTCCACCCACTCCACCCTGCCAGAACTCTTTCCTTTACCTCTCTTGTGCGCTGTTCTTGGCTTTGGATGGTTGGTATATCTTTTCTCCTTACATGTTGACCCTCAGACCTGTCTCCCTCTCATTCCCTCACACACATCTATTATGTCTTCTTTCTAGTGACTTTCACCCTTCTTCTTTCCAGTGCATACCTCCACCTCCCCATAATACCATATCACCCCAACAGAGCACTTTGCTATCAAACTGCTGGCTTACTTGTAGTTCCTAAGATAATTAAAAGATTGGATTTGGGATGCAGACACCCTCTCTATACTTTTAAGATTAGATTTAAAACTTTTATTTTTAAAGCATTTATTTAGGGCTGGACCAGATGACTCTAAATCCCCCCTTAATTTTATTGCAAAAGGCCTGGGCTGCTGGGGGCTTCCCATGATGCACTTTGTCACTCGCCTTTTTCCCCCACCCACTATGTGTTTATACACCACCCTGCATTTAATCATTACTTATTATTAACCTCTGGCTCGCTTCCACATTGTGTCTTTTAGCTTACCTTCCTTGGCAAGGCAGATGTTACGTTACAAAATGTTAGAGCAAACATGCACACATTCTTGTTTTTTAAGTGATTACATTGCTAGCAACAGCATTTCTTCCAGGATGACAATTATTCCATGCAGACGACAGCAAGGCTCACTGAGTGATTTGATTAGGATAAAAGTGAGAAACACAGACGACACAGATCGTTGTGCCAAAGTGAAAGAGACTTTTGAAACAGCAAAACTGGTCATTGTTCTCATACCATTTGTATATGCATCAAAAACAGCAAACAAGGGCATGAATTGTGTTTAACTCCCTCTTCATGAAAAAGGTTAATTTTACACAAGTGTTGATACTGTAAATTATTATTATTTTTTATCATTTTAAAAATGTACATTTATAGTTGCTCAGTAGTGTCCTTTTATTTATATTTTTCAGCAAACAGAAGATGTTGCTCAAACAGACAGTTGGCCATCCACAGAGTTGGTACCTGAAAGCACACACAACAAGGCCCAACCAAAGAGACTTCATGTCTCCAACATCCCCTTCAGGTTCAGAGACCCAGACCTCAGGCAAATGTTTGGGGTAAGTATAGTGTGATGTAATTATACTTGAAAATTTGAGCTGCCCAAAGTATTTTCAACATTTTTTAAACTCCCAAAAGTTGATTCTGTTCATCTGGACGTAGCGTTTTCAGTGGAAGAAACGTTTCGTCACTCATCCAAGTGACTTCTTCAGTCTCAGCTGACTGCAGGTTTCCCCAATCTTAGCCCATGTCCACACTAACACATTTTTGTTTGAAAACACTCTTTTTCAATCTTTCTCAATCTTTTTCTCTCCGTTTTGGCTTTCCGTCCACACTGAGACAACGTTTTTGGTCAAGGAAAATGCAGTGTTTTGAAAACACTCTCCAAAGTAGTGATGTGTGGATCAATCCTGAAATATCGATTCCTCCGATACCAATCATTTATGTTCTATAATCGATTCTCACATTAAAATATCGATATTTTAGTAATTTAGGGTAAATTTGTAGTTTATCATTAACAGGAACACAGTGGAAAGAAACTATAACATTCGGATTGCCTACATTCAAAGGAACTACTTCCTCTTCCACCTTTCATAGTCATGTGTGAAATACGGCTGTATAAATGTCTCGCAGCCCGTGGCGTGCGCACTCACAACAATGGCTGAGCGTAAACGGAGTCATGTGTGAACGTATTTTACCTCCACAAACAGCTGAGACGTGGTTTGCGATACATGTGGCAAAAAACTGCTCCAAGAGTGAGGTGTAGTGGCCATACTAGGGAGACATTCAAAAGGGCTGTTGGGGGGGTGTAAATACATTTTACAGGGTTTATTTATCGGATAAAATACGTTAAATGTCACCGTTATTATTGGCCGGCCCGGAAACAGCGGGGGTGTCCAAATTCAGAGGCTGCTTCCACCTGAGGACCCGGCCTTCGCGGTCTAAAGAAAGCCGGGTAGTACGTCACGAGCTCCCTCGGTGGAGTGAAACTCTGCTGTCTGCTCCTTGCTATCTAAAATATAACCGAGCACTGACGTAAACTCTCGACCGTCTCACACTTCTGTTAAATTATTTTCTGTTTGATGTTTATTCAGCTGTGTGAAAACCCTCCCGAGGGATTAATAAAGTTCAATTTAATTTAATCTAATCTAATAACTTTAATCTCAGCCAATCCGATTTACTCACGAACAAATAAAACACTGAAAAAGCCAAACAATAACATTTTTAAGTTATCAAAGTGACTTATATATCATGTTTAACCCGAGTAGTTAAAGACCGCGGGGGTTTGAAAACGATGTGTCGATCGGCTCAGATATTTGAAGTTTACACAGCTACATTATCACCTGAAAATATGTTAAAAGTTTTTTAGCGACCCACAAAGAGAAATAAGATTAATATTAAAACTAAGTAGCTGCCGCCATTGTTGGAAACTGGAATTTGCTGGGCCGCGCTATGAATTCTGCGATATGGTTTTTCAATTTTGTTGTCCGGGTGGAAAATCGGGAGAAATTCGGGAGAATGGTGGCTCCGGGAGATTTTCGGGAGGGGCACTGAAATTCGTGATTCTCCCGGAAAAATCGGGAGGGTTGGCATGTATGGTTGTGGCAACATCACTAACCTTGTCAAACACCTCAGAGTAAATCATATCACAGAATATGACGAGCGTATGTTGAGACGAACTGAAGAGGAGGACAGGGACAGGTGCTGCTAGGGCGAGACAGACGTCTCTCACGGAGTCCTTTAGTGCTGCAGGCAGGCAACATGCTCAAATAGCGCACAACTTCAGTTTTTTTATTTCTATATGATGAACTCTGCATTATTAAGTGATAAGAACAAGTAATCTGATGTCCTGTAATCATTATGATGCTATAATTTGAGATACAATAAATAAAATAAGTTTTTGTACAAAGTATCGGTATCGGATCAGTATCGTCGATACCACCCTGAATATTACTTGGTATCGGATCGGAAAGGAAATCAGTGGTATCGCACATCACTACTCCAAAGTGGATACATTTGAAAACGCTATTTTTGCGGCGCAGTGTGAAAACCCTACGTCTAGAAGAACAGAATCAACTTTTGGGGATTTACTTACCTGGATAATTGAGCATGCATCAAGACATTTTTTTAAACTATTATCTTTTTGTGAGTAACAAAAAAAAAACATAATCAACCCAGTAATTGGCCAGTTACTGCATTACCACTAAACATCTGCCAGTCAAGCCGAAAAATTTCATAACTGGGTGGATGTTAAGAGGTAATATGTTTGCAAAACAGGAAAGTCAAAAAAGCTATACATTTTTTATTTCATAATTTAATTAAAAAAAGGTTAAACACACACAGAGACACACACTCAGAATTTCTTTTATATTTTTTCACAGCAATTTGGCAAAATTTTAGACGTGGAAATCATCTTCAACGAACGCGGTTCTAAGGTACATACATTTTTGTTCATCTTTAGGTAATAAGCATAAATAATCTCTGCTTAAAAATAATCCTCTTAGCTTTTTCAGCTTGAAAGAACCTGGATATAAATGGATTGCACTTCCCCAACAAAACTGAATGTGAGAATGTAAATGATAGTAATAGCCATGTCTGGCAAAGTTAGTTTGACATCAAATTAAATCCTTGTGAAAATGTCAAATTAGTCTTGTGAAATCACAGTGAGTGGGAGCCAGTGTGTCCTTTACATGAACAAAATGTGAATTTTCAGAATTTACTGCTGAGTGCTACATATAAGAAAGGACCTTACTTGATTGCCCCACTTTTCTAAAGTCTTGTGGAAGAGCTCTCTAGGGATACAACTGATTCTGCTGATTCTAATTTTATGTACATTTAATAAGACAAGAAACACAAAACGAAACATCGAAAGAATTGCTACTGATTCAATGCAATCGACTGACTATAATGTGCATCTGAATGTTTTTTCATTATTTAAATCACAACTTTATATTCTATAGTCCATTAGGCACAAAGTGAATTATTTTAAGCCCTTTTAATTTTTAATTTTAATACTTATGGTGTAAGCTTGTAAACATCACAAATCCAGTACATGCAATTATTAGCATATTTGTTAAGGCCAATAAAAAACAACGTATTTACAACAGAGAAATATGTAACTAAAATATGTTCATTTATACAATCAATACTTGGTCTTTGCACCTTTATGAGGAATTACCTTATGAAGATGATCAGTGGCACTGCTAAGGTGTTGTTGAAATTCAAGCCTCAGTAGTGGCCTTCAGTTCTTCTTATTTGTCGATTGGATGTCTCTTATCTTGCTCTTGACAATATCCCTGTAGATTCTCAAGCACAGTAACAACATGGTCAGGAAACCATTTGGTAGTAAAAATTCAAGTCCTGCTGGAAAAGGAAATTGATATTTGTCAAGTTGTCAGCAGATGGAAGTAAGACAGCTTCTAAAATACCCAAACAAACAAGCACAGTAAAATATCTGCAGTCAGTTATATACCACCTTATTGAGGGGCAATATGATATTGAAAGTTATATATATTCTATTATATAAATGTTTTCCCTCTGTTTCTTAACCTTGGAGTCACAATAGATCAATACTGGTATATCAAAATATCCTCCTTAGAACGACGTCCTTTATTTGCACTGGGTCAGATTATTAGGCCTATATACTTCCTGTTAAAGAGGAAGATCAGTGAGATTTAGTAGATTCTATGCCAATTTCTGTCTTTTCTGTTTTGTGTCTTTTTTCCTGGTATTATATTACTTTTGTGTTTGACTATTGCAATGCAAAAATAAATTCATTTTCCCTCCAGCATTTTGATATGACTTACTCAGCTATTCATTATAAACCAAACCTACATCAATGGAAGCATTGTAGATGACACAATACTCTGCCTCTAATAAACCCAGTTCCAAAATACTGGGACACTGAGTAAAATGTAAATAAAAACAGAATGCAATGTTTTTCAAATTTCATTGAATCATGTTTTATTTAAAATAGAACATAGAAAACATAGAAATATTTCAAACTAAGAAAAGTCACACACATCTCAAAAAAGAGAATCTAGACAAATATCTCATTGTTTCCTGGATGCCTGTGATCTTTGAGTCCTCAGGCAGCACTGCAGGCAGCACTGCATGATTATGTCATGGCAATCACTGCATGGGCTCAGGAACACTTCCAGAAATCATTGTGTGTAAACACAATTTATTGTGCAAGTAAAAACTGTCAGGCAAAGAAGAAGCCAATAGGTGAGCGTGATCCAGAAAGGCTGCTGTCATCTCTGCACGGTTTAAAATCAACTGAGACGAAGTGTGGAAGTGTTCGGTGGGCAGACAAATCTAAATGAAGAGAGGATGCTGCACAGTGGTCAGACTTTGAGACATGTTGATGCCATTGAATTCAAATTAAAAATCAGACAATACTTTTATTTAAAATGTTACATTTTCTCAGTTTAAACATTTGACATGTTTGCTGTCTTCTGTTATGAATAAATATTACACAATGTCATTTTTGGAATTTGGTTTGTAGAAATAGGATATTGCGTCATTGACAGTGCTCCTGTTGACTGAAGCTGTTCTTTATTATGTTATATTTACCAAATAATATGCATGTTGTTCTTGTTCCTTTCCGTTCTGCACACAGGGTTTTGGTTTTGTAACATTCGAGCATAGCGTGGATGCAGACAGGGCAAAAGAGAAATTACACGGCACCGTGGTAGAAGGTCGTAAAATAGAGGTGCATCTTCTCAAGTATTTCTTTCTTCTGGATTTCTTCTTTCTCACTGTCACCCTTTTTGTGTTTGTCTCGATATGCCTGTTGGTTGATTTATCTGGGTGTGTTTGTGTCTAAGCATTCAGCAATCTATCCCACTTATCTTGCCATATTTCTAAAGATACAAAATAGTTAGGTCATCCAAGCCTTATCATTCCCTTTTATTTAACCCAAAAAAATGTTAAAATACAATTCTAGTAATATATGCTCAAAAGAAAGTCTGCTTTTGTATACTTTTATTGAAAAAAGGAAATTTATTTGCTTGTCCTTGGATAGATGAAGTAGTTGTCAGAAGCTTAGTCCTGGATTTCACTCTACAAACGTCATGTGTAATTTACATTGCAAATATTAATCACAGTTAAATTAAGAGGGGATGGCAGTAAAAACTCGCAAGCAAAATGCGAGTACGGACTCACGTACATGAGTATTTAGAAATGGCCTAACAGTCTGCAGTCTATGCACTAACCTCAGCTAACGCCAGCTAACAATGTTAGCTCGGTGGTGAGTAGCCTTCAGTAGTAGTAAATCACACAGCAATAGCACATTCAGCTAGTTTTAAAAGGCATGAGAATATATCAAGTAATCCAAAGTATTCAGAATACGTTACCCACATTGAGTAACTTAACGGAATATGTTACAAACTATGTTTTGGGCCATGTATTCTGTAATCTGTAGTGGAATACATTTTAAAAGTAACCTTCCCAACACTGTTTATGGATCAGCTAATACACTAGCAACTGGATTAGGTTTGGGATTAACGATGGGATTAGCTCCAGGATATAGCTAACAGTTAAATCCAAGAGTCAGAAATTAGCTCATAGTTAATTATCTGATTAGCTATCCTATTTCACATTTCTGCGACTCTGCAAATGCAAATGAGCCATTCTGTAAGATTTAAGAACGTCTCTGATCGGATACAGAGATACAGGCTGGGAACCTGGATTTTCCTTCACCACTGTTTGTGCCAATAGCTTTTCACTGCTAAGAAGTGATTGTGCTTGTACAAAGGACATTCAGCCTTGGTATTTACACTCTGCCTAAGATGGATATATGAAGAATATGAAGGAACTCTGCAGTGAAACGGAGAGCCAAAATGTGTGCCAGTGGTCTCACAATCTTTGGAAGGTAATGCACTAACATGGCTAATGCTAGTCCCCTGCTCTTTTAATATTCAATTCAATTTTATTTATACAGCACCAAATCACAACAGTCGCCTCAAGGTGCTTTATATTGTAAGGTGGACCCTACAATAATAGATACAGAGAAAAACCCAACAATCATATGACCCCCTATGAGCAAGCAAGATCATCTTTGCATCTGAAAATATTACGTCCCAGCGGTACTACCTAGCAGTCCTTTTTGTTAGGCTAATGTGTGCTTCACAAATAAAGCTTGAAGCAGGTCAAACTATAAGAACCAGCACTGAGCCCCTTTACATTTATACAGTGCTGGAGCATTGGCTGCAACCTACAGCCCTTAAACTCGTCTACAGCCTTTAAAATACTCTCTGTAACCACGTTACCAGATGTTACCACATAAATTTATAATACTTTAAATTAAAAGAATGCATTGAACTGAAGAAGTGATTACACTTTGCCAAAGCAAAGAGTAGAGTTGACACTGGTGATTTATGCTAATTTTTAGACTCCTTCTTTAGGAATCCTCCTTCTTATTCAGTCACCTTTCTCACTCACTATGTGTTTATACACCTTTCTGCATTACTTATTATTAATCTCTGGTTCTCTTAGACAGCACGTCTTTTGTCCTGTCTTCCTTCTTCACTTTCACTTCGGTGGCCTCAGAATCTTATCTCTGCTTTTTGCGGATGATGTGGTTCTGTTGACTTCATCAGGTGATGGCCTCCAGCTCGCACTGGAATGGTTCGCAGCCGAGTGTAAAGCAGCGGGAATGAGGATCAGCACCTCCATATCTGAGGCCATGGTTCTCAGCCGGAAAAGGGTGGAGTGCCCACTCCGGGTCGGGGATGAGTTCCTGCCCCAAGTGGAGGAGTTCAAGTATCTCGGGGTCTTGTTCGCGAGTGATGGGAGAAGGGAGCAGGAGATCGACAGACAGAGCTGAGTGTAAAAGCGAAGCTCTCAGTTTACCGGTCGATCTACGTCCCTACCCTCACCTATGGCCACGAGCTGTGGGTAGTGACCGAAAGAACGAGATCGCGGATACAAGCGGCGGAAATGAGCTTCCTTCGAAGGGTGGCTGGCCTCTCCCTTAGAGATAGGGTGAGATGTTCAGCCATCCGGGAGGGGCTCAGAGTAGAGCTGCTGGTCCTCCACATCGAAAGGAGCCATCTGTGGTGGTTCGGGCATCTGACAAGGATGCCTCCTGGGTGAGGTGTTCCGGGCATGTCCCACCGGGAGGAGGGACATGTCAAACTTAGACTCATTTTAGATGTCATTTTTATAATGCTTCTACATGTATAAGCTCTGTAGTCTCATGTTTCCAGAGGGTAGAGGGCATGTTTTTTGTACAGAAATGGTTGTGAATGTATGCAGAGTGATCATCTCCAAGATGGCGCGGACTCTAGAGGGGAAAAAAAATAGTCAGCAGCTGTACTTTTGATTTCTAGCAGAGATGTCCCCAATTTACAAAATCTGTGCATCGACAAAAACTGTCAAACGGATCAGTTCAGTTCATACATACACATCTGCACAAACTTCTAATACTTTCCGTCGCAACTTCTCTCAGTTCTGCTACCAATTCACTTCCTCTTACAAAGCTCTTCACAATAAAACAGGATACCAACCTCCCAAAAATAAAAACATCATATACACTACCAGCCAAAAGTTTTAGAACACCCCAATTTTCCAGTTATTTATTGTAATTTAAGTCGTTCAAGTTCAATGAATAGCTTGAAATGGTAAAAAGGTAAGTGGTGAACTGCCAGAGGTAAAAAAAAAAAGAAGGTTACCCAAACTGAAAAATACAATGTACAATTCAGAATTATGCAAAAAGTAAGACGTCAGAATAAGACAAAGAGGCTTGTCTGGGCCATGAAACACCACCATTGGAAGAAGGTATTATGGACTGATGGATCAAAATTTGAAATCTTCACTTCATCATGCAGGATCTTTGTACGCCGTCGAGTAGGTGAAAGGATGGTTCCACAGTGTGTGGCATCAACTGTCAAACATGGAGGAGGAAGTGTGATGGTCTGGGGCTGTTTGCTGGATCCAGGGTCGATGACTCGTACACAGAGAGGTACCCTGAACCAAAACAGCTACCACAGCATTCTGCAGCACCATGCAGTACCCTCTGGTTGGTCAGGGATTCATCCTACAGCAAGATAATGACTCAAAACATAAGTCCAAGCTGTGCCAGAACTACTTCAGGAAAAAAGAACAGGATGGTGAGCTTGAAAACATGGAGTGTCCAGCACAGTCTCACAGACTTAAACCCCATCGAGCTGGTTTGGGATGAACTGGACAGAAGAGTGAAAGCAAAGCAACCTACAAGGTCCACATTTATGGGAACTTCTGCTACAGATATGGGAGAATATTTGATTTCTATTGTAGAAAGAATGCCATGGGTGTGTTCAGCTGTTATATCTGCCAAAGGTGCAACTTGGACGTCGTACAGATGTCCAGAATTAGTCATGGACCGACGGACCCAACAAAGACACGATTTGCACGTCTATCTGACAACAAGTGTTTAGTGGGTAGTGTGTGAAGAGGACTCTCCATTTACCTCTTTTTATTTCTTATATGCAATACTAGGAATCTGAGACTTACAAATATCAGTAATTACTCCTGTATCATTATATTCAGTTTAGCTGATAAATGAACAGTTTGTGCAGTGGATTGATTACAAAGTTTCCTTGGTGAACTGAGTAAGATGCTGCTCATTCCCTTGTCATCCCCTCCTCCCCCACCATCCTTCGAACAGTAGCTTGTGTAGGGCCCTTCCAACACAGTTACAACGGTAACAGTACACAAACAAGTGGGCGGGGCCAAAAAGTTTGTCAGTGGTAAGTGCGGACTAGCAAGCCATTCTGCCACCTTTTCCTCTCTTTCTTCCTCTCTGTGGAATGTTTGCAAGCTAGAAGTCACATGACTCTTCTTTTGGAATTGTGGTTGAGTTGATGCTGTATAATGACATATTTTCTTGTGTCGACATGCGTTTTGATTTACTAAGCGTTTTCTAAAGCTGTGTATGCGAGCGACACTGAGATATGAGTTAGTTTGCATATCTATATAAAGTTGTTGGGAAACATATTCATTAATTTTATTTTACTTTGGAAAACAATGCACTCTCCTTTTAATTTACCCTGTTAGCTGTTGTTTGGAATGATTTCACTGGTTATTGACTGCTTTGGTTGGTTTATTTTAATATATCTATTTTCTTTTAATCTAATTATTCTTGAAATGAATTATAGAGGATATTGTCTGAGTGTGAATGCTTTGTGTTACATTCGTCAGAACAGTTTTGACATTTTTATGTTCAATGGAGGTTGCATAATGCTCCCCACATGTATCCTTCCTCTCCTCAATGTTCTTCTTTTGTCTTTTTTCCTCTCCTGTTCCACCTCCCAATTGCATCCATCGATACATTCACTAAACATCATTTTAACAGTGCATTTGCGCTTTCTTGACTCTTGTATGTTATTTAAATGTCACTAAATGTGGGGAGAGCATGCTGAAAAATGCCATAAAATAGAATATTTGCAAATGAGAAAGGAAACTGATTTGTATGGATGTTTTTAAATGCTGCTGAATGCAATTTGGTAAACACACAAATGATATGGGTGTTTGCCATCAACTTTTTTGCTTTCTTTGTGTACAACATTAGGAAACTTTGCATGCAGATCTAGCCTAACAAGGGCACAACTTTTCACTTATATAAAAGTATAACACCTAATAAAGCTCTGTCTCTTTACCTGCTGTAGGTCAACAATGCAACAGCCCGTGTAATGACAAATAAGAAGACTGTCAGCCCATATGCAAATGGTAAGGTAAAAAAATTTTCCCCTTATGGAACTTGTAATTGGTTTACAAAATTAATCGATTGCAATGTGGATTTAATGTGGCTTTTTGGATAATGTTCTGATGAAAATGTCCCTTTGATGTCAAATATTTCTTACCCTAAAGACAACTGAAACATAGTCACAGACAAAGGAGCTCCTAGTATTTATTTTCACTATGGGGTTTGGGGAGGGGTAAAACATTTGACCATGAATAATTGCAAGGTGAAACAACTAATAAACAAATATGCATTTGTGAAGCTGGACCCTTTACACATGTACAAGACACG
Source organism: Pelmatolapia mariae (assembly GCF_036321145.2). Classification (NCBI taxonomy): domain Eukaryota; kingdom Metazoa; phylum Chordata; class Actinopteri; order Cichliformes; family Cichlidae; genus Pelmatolapia; species Pelmatolapia mariae. Next base: position 1,544,776 of record NC_086230.1, on the reverse strand, counting down.
GACGTGGTGACAGCACTTCTTTATTCTGATATTCGGTTTACTGTGGTTTTACAATGGGACACAGACACTCCCGCTCCACTGTCACGTCCACTCTCCTTCCTCTCCGACTGTCACTGTCAACATATAAAGAGTCACAATCACATTCACATCCCAGCACACCTGTTCACCCCGCCCCTGCGCCGCCCCGGGAGCTCGCTGCATCACCCCTCCTCTGCAGCCGGCCAGAGATCACACCCACGCCACACATCCCCACCGCCCGACTGAGGCCGGGGCCCATCCGGCCGAACCTAACCCTAACCCCCCGGTGCGGGAGACCTCTGGTGCATCGGCCCAACTGGAGGGCTCTCTAACTGGTGGGGAGGCTGTTACATCTTTGCAGGATGTCTCCTCTCTACAGGGGTTCACTCTGCAGGTGGGGGAGAGTTATAGGAGAGGTGGAGAATGAACTCAACCTGGGTGTCTATTGTCTTGTGTAGTCTGGGAGATGATTGGATAATGGGGTGGGTGCAGTTTTCTCTGCGGTGGGGTCGGGTGGGCTGACCCGGACTCTGTGCGGTGGGGCGGTGCTGCTGCTGTGGGCCCCGGTCCGGATGGGCCTGGGCCCCCTTGCCCTGGTGGGTTACAGAGTGTGGGGGTGCCTACTGGGGTCAGCAGGGGAGCTGGCCCCAGGGAGGAGCAAGCAGCCCCTCCCTTTCTTCCCTCCCCATCCTCAGCTGCCTCCCTCTTCCTGCTCCACCACACCCACACACACGCAGGGCTTGGGGTGCAGGTGTGTCACCAGGGTGCAGGGGAGGCACTCCCCCTCTGTCCCATTCTGGCCGCCTGTGCCTCAATTTTATTCTGCAACCTAGACATCCACATTACTCATACTATCATAACACATACATATAGGGCCTTGGGGGTGGGCACGTTATACAGCGTCCAGAGGATGGTCTGTGTATTCCAACCCACCTCTGGCGCTGGTGCCCTACCCTCAGTTTTAAATGCATATAGGCACTGAGGGTTTTCAGGAGGAGCCGTGCTGCTCTCTGGCAGGAAGCAACATGCCCTCCTGTGTTTTAAATGCACTTTAGAACAGCACGCAGCAACACTACATATGAGCGGGCGGAGGGAGGTTTGGGGTCTTCACTCACCCCCGTTCTCTGTTAACCGTCGGGGCTGGGGGGCTGGGAGTAGGTGCTGGCCGTCAGATTGGGGTCTGGGATGCGGGGCCTCTCTGCTACTGCAGATAAGGAGGCGGTCTGCTTTCCTCCACCCCAGAGAGAAGGGTTACACCTCCTGGGTCTAGGTACAGTTTGCCCCTCTGGGGGCGGGGGTACCTGGACCTGGGATATAGAGTATGTTTGGGGAGTGTGAATGTGTGTACAGTGTCTACAGTGTCTGTCTCCACGTCGGGTGAGTGCCGAGTATTTTTTTTTGTATATGGGGGTGGGAATGCACGTTTGTGTCTGCGTGCGCCTGTTTGTCTGTGTCTATCTGTCAGGTCGGGTCTTAGAACATCTCAGGCTCGCCGAGGTATGGAGGCCTATCCCCCTCACCACACTCCCTGCCGGTGGCTGATGCCCTCAGACATTGGTGTGTTGGTGGTTCTTGGTGTTTGGGGCTGGGTTCTCATGTATGTACCGACTCACTCCAGGTGGCCGATTGGCGGGGCCTGGCGCCTGTGGCCCGGCTGGGCCCCTTCCAGGGGGTGGGGTGCCCTCAGGCCTCTGGCCTCTGGGCCTGAGGCCCGGTATTTCTGGCACAGCTGGCTGCCGGCAATGCCCGCGGGCACGTCACTGCAACCCCCTCTGGCCTCTGCTCCGTGGCTGCTGGGTGACCTCTTGTTTGGGGCTCTCCTCAGCTCTTCCCAGGAGGGTGGCATGGTTGCCCCTGTTGTGGTTCTCCTTGGGTCCTCGTATTCTGGGCCTCTGGATGTCTGGGGCCTGGATCTTCTCCATACCTGCTTCATGCCCTGGGGGACGGGGCTATGGCTCCCCACACTCCCTCGCAGATTGTTACATGGAGAAACCTTTTGAATACAAGCGTGCTGATCCACACAGGTGTGCACACAGGTGTACACACGGGTGTTCACAGACACAAACTACACCTTTCTTGGCTGCTACCTCAAAGCACATTGTGTGCTGTCAATCTTGCGTGCTGCACCACAACATTTAATATTTAGTATCTACTGTTATCTACTGTTAGTTAGTTTATTGAGATGGTGTTGTATTTATTATGTTACTCTTTTTTGTTTGTTTTCTCTTCTGTTTTTATTATCTCCATACAGGTGATCCAGGTGTTTTGTTTGTGATTCTTTCTTTTTTCTTTCCCGCTTTCCCACCATCTCTTCTCCCCTCTATTTTTCTTTCTCTTCCTCTCTTTCTTTCATTCTCTCTCCCTGTCCTATCGCCCAGTCATGTCTGTCCCGTCTGTAACAACTGAAAATCAAATCAAATAAATACATAATTATAATAAAGGTCAATCAAATGGACCAATATGGCAAGGCCATGATGATCCACTTGGTAAAGTAAATCCGCTTGGCATCTTTCTTGGCCTTCAGACAACAACTCTGATGGCTAAAGATCCAAATGGGACGGGAAAAAAAAAGAAAAAAAAATGGGCTCGTCAGGTCCGCAAATCCTGGCACGAACAGCCAGTAGTAGCCGGCCAGCCCCAGAAACCGTCTCACCTCCTTTTCCCTCTTGGGGTGCGTGCAGGATGCAATCGCTGCCGTCTTCTCCACTTGAGGCCGCACCTGCCCGCCCCCCAAGTGGTACCCCAAATACTGTACCTCCCTCCGTCCAACCGCACACTTCTTTGGGTTGGCCGTGAGCCCTGCCTGCCTCAGAGACTCCAGCACCACAGCCACACGCTGCACATGCTCCGCCCACGTGTCACTGTAGATGAGGACGTCATCCAGATAGGCGGCAGCATAGGCAGCGTGCAGCCGCAGCACCCGGTCCATGAGACGCTGAAAGGTGGCAGGGGCTCCGAACAAGCCGAATAGAAGCGTAACGAATTGGTACAACCTGTACGGAGTGGAGAAGGCCGTTTTTTCCTTGGACTCTGCAGACAAAGGAATCTGCCAGTAGCCCTTGGTTAAATCCAGTGTCGTGAAAAAGCGAGCGGTGCCCAACCGGTCCAGGAGCTCGTTGACCCGGGGCATGGGATAAGCATCAAAACGTGACACCTCATTCACTAGTATAGTCGACACAGAACCGTATAGACCCATCCTTCACAAGAACAATGGGGCTACACCAAGCGCTGTGCAACTCTTCTATTACCCCCAACTTCCTTTAATTCCCGGTGAACAATTTATCTTTTATGTTCCAGCAGCCTGTAGGGCCGTGAACGCACCGTCACGCCAGGCTGCGTCTCAAAATGGTGCTCTATGAGAGAAGCACGGCTGGGTAGGGGGCAGAACACGTCAGCAAAGCGCTGTTGCAATGCAGCAACATCCGCCCTCTGGGCCTGTGTGAGATGGTCACTACAATGGAGGGAGGCGGGGATGTTGGATTTTGGCACCTCCGGCCCCAACTCATCTCTCTCCCTTACCAGGCTCACCAGAGAAGCGGTCTCCCTCCAGGCTTTAAGGAAGTTGAGGTGGTAAATCTGCGTGGCTCCGCCCCTGTCCGACCGTACTACCTCATAATCAACGTCCCCCACTCGCCGTGTGACCACAAAGGGCCCTTGCCACTTGGTGAGTAATTTTGAGCTGGAAGAAAGAAGTAACACAAGCACTTTGTCTCCCGGTGAAAATTGCCTGAGTTTCACCCCTCTGTTGTGCAGGCGTTGCTGACACTGCTGAGCCTGGAGCAAATTCTCCCATGAGAGTCTCCCCAGTGTGCGCAGCTTTGCTCTCAGGTCCAGCACGTACTGAACTTTTCGCAGGGCTCGGACTCTCCTCCCAGTTTTCCTTAATCAGGTCGAGCACCCCTCGCGGCTTCCGGGTATTGTGTCGCATAATCCACCAGGACTAATATGAAGCGAAAGCCTCGTGCACTCACGGTTTAATAGCCCGATGAGGTCCATACCGATGTGGTCAAACGGGACCTCCATGAGGGGTAACGGGCGCAAAGGTGCCTTCAGGATGGCCAGCTGGCTAACCAGCTGACACTCCGGACACGACGAGCACCAGCGGCGCACGTCGGCCCAGATGCCGGGCCAATAGAATCGGGCCATTATCCGCTCCAGAGTTTTTTCGCATCCCATGTGTCCGGCCATGGGGTTCGAATGAGCCGCCTGAAAAATCATTTCCAGGCGGCTTTGTGGTACCAGCACCTGGGTACGAATTTCGTTAGTGCAAGTGTCGCGGCTCACTCGGTACAGCCTATCGTTTCTCAATTGAAAGTGTGGGTAAGTCAGCGCGGCCGCAGGGTGCACCCACTGACCATCAATTTCCATCACTTGGTCATAGGCTGAGTATAGGGTGTCGTCCCGAGACTGCTCAAGATGGTAATCTCACGTGGGGCACACTACCGGAGGCGGCGGGTCTTCTGTGGAGGACCCCGCTGCCTCTCCCCCCGAGTCGGTGTCAGACGACCCTGCGTCACCACTGAACGCAGCACGCGTCTACTGGCCACGATCGCATCCCCGCATACTGCCCCAATAAACTATGGAACCCCGGCCGATCTGTGCCCAAAATCAGGGGATGCGACTGGCTAACTGACTAAACGCTCCCTTCACTCTATGCTTTTTGCCCTTAAATTTTAACACCAGCGACACCACGGGATATCGGTGAATGTCCCCGTGCACACATTTAACCTCCACCCAATTGGCCTCCAACAATGCCCCGGGGCGAAACAAACTTTGGTGGAACAGGGTCTGCGTGCAGCCTGTGTCCACCAAAGCATGGCCTATACCCCCTTGACACCTTACCGGCACTCGGTACGTCCCTCCCGGACCGGGGGCGGGTGCTAGTGCGCCGGAGAAAAGGAACACCTGCCCCACCTCCATGAGCGGACACTCCCGGCACAGGTGCCCCAGCCGCCCACACTTCCAGCAGTCCAGCCCCGGCATCTGTGCGGCTCCCGGTGGCTCTGGGGCAACACCGGCTGCTGCTTGGGATCCGGCTGGAAGCAGCGGCTGGAACAGGTTCCTGGGGTTCCACCCCGCTTCATGCTCCGTCCCAACAGGGCCGCCGTCCCTCCTCTGTTTCCCTGCCACCGGCGGCCTGGTCGTCGGAACACGGCCGCTCCGTCGTGGCTCCTCTCGGGTGGGTCCTGGGTTGGGCGCCAGCGTAACCACTGCCATCAGATCCGCCGGGCGGTGGCAGCCGACTCAACGAGCCGTCACCTCCGGCAGGCCCCCCACGAATTGCTAGAGGACGACCAGATTGAGCAGCCGAGCCACCTCGCTGCCCCATCCTCCAGCTGCGGAGCCCACGCAAACGGCCGCTCACCTCCCGTCATCCTGCTGGCTCGGAATTGATGGCGGTAGTCCTCCAGGGAGAGGCCCAAGCGGTCCAGTACCGCCCAACACACGTCCTCAGCGCCGCCGTCTGAGCCTCGCCTGAAAGAAGCGGCAGCAGCCGGGTGGTCCATACTTCCTCTGGCCAGCGGCAGGCCAACGCTGTGGCCTGGAAAATCTCAATAAACACCAGCGGGTCCTCCTCCTCCCTCATCCGGTGCAATGTCACTGACAGCGGAGGGGGGGGGGCGCCGGCGCGCCCGTATTCCCCAACAGCTGCTCCAGAGCCACGGTTTGCTGCTCTGATTGCTGGCGCAGCAACGCCAACTGCTGGTCCTGCGTCGCAGGAGTCGCCATCGCCGCCATCGCCGCCATCGCCGCCATCGCCGCCATCGCCGCCATCGCCGCCATCGCCGCCATCGCCGCCATGTCCATCATCATTTGGCCCAGTATCTGCAGCGGTTGGGCGGGCGGCTGGGTGGGCGGCTGAGCCGCCAGGAGAAGAGGTGGAACGGGCTGGGGATGGGACATCGCGCCAGGGTTTCGGCACCAGTGTGAAGTTGGACCCTTTACACACGTACAAGACACGGACGTGGTGACAGCACTTCTTTATTCTGACATTCGGTTTACTGTGGTTTTACAATGGGACACAGACACAGCATTTAAATTGTTCTGGTTTTAATATTGATTAGATTAGATTATTAGATTAGATGAAACTTTATTAATCCCTCGGGTGGGTTACTCCGGGAAATTCAGTTTCCAGTAGCACATTACTGATAGAAGTTGCATGTCACAGATACAATAAGGGGAATGAGAGTAAGGATATAAGCATAAATACACCATATATACACTTATACACACATATAAATACAGAATATACAATATGGATAAATAGGATTGCACATTTGAGTGAGTATATTGCACAGTGGTTATTGCACAGATGAATATAAGAAAAAATCTAATATTGCAAATATTGCACAGTGTAAAAAAGCACTACAGCTCAGTTGTTCCCGCCCTCCCTTGTCCCCCTGTTTCCCCTCCCCCACCCCTCCATTGAGGAGTTAAACAGTTTGATGGCGTGTGGGACAAAGGAGTTTTTAAGTCTGTTGGTTTTTGACTTTGGTAGAAGCAACCTGTCGCTGAATAGGCTCCTCTGACTGTTTGCGACCGTGTGCAGAGGATGCTCAGCATAGTTCATGATGTCCATCAGTTTCTTTAATGTCCTTTTCTCTGCCACTGTCACCAGAGTGTCCAGCTTCATGCCGACCACAGAGCCAGCCTTCCTGATTGGTTTCTTCAGCCTGGATGAGTCCTTCTTTGCTGTGCTGCTACCCCAGCACACCACACCATAGAAAAGTACTCCAGCAACCACCGACTGGTAAAACATCCTCAGGAGCTTCCTGCAGATGTTAAAAGACCTCAGCAGCTGAGGAAGTACAGTCGGCTTTGGCCTTTTTTATACAGGTGCTGCGTGTTTCATGACCAGTCCAGTTTGTTGTCCACCCACAGCCCGAGGTACTTGTATGTGTTGACCACCTCCACCTCCTCTCCCTCTATCTGAACTGGCAGTGGACCTGGTCTGGACCTCCCGAAGTCCACAACCAGTTCCTTGGTCTTTGAGGTGTTGAGTTGCAGGTGGTTTGTGTGACTCCATGCGACAAAGTTCCTCACCAGACTCCTGTACTCCTCTTCCTGATCATCCCAGATACACCCCATGATGGCCGTGTCGTCTGCAAACTTCTGAATATGGCATAATTCAGAGTTATAGCAGAAGTCAGAGGTGTACAGGGTGAAGAGAAGAGGGGACAGCACAGTTCCCTGTGGTGCTCCTGTGCTGCTGACTTCACAGTGTCAGATGTGATGTCCTTCAGCCTGACGTACTGTG